>NC_090188.1:619616-642116 GCF_024679245.1 Pseudorasbora parva
CTAAAACACACACACACACACACACACACACACACACACACACACACACACACACACACACACACACACACACACACACACCGTAACTCTAATGAGAGCAGTCTCAGTGCTATGATACGGTCTAAAACACACACACACACACACACACACACACACACACACACACACACACACACACACACACACACACACACACCGTAACTCTAATGAGAGCAGTCTCAGTGCTATGATACGGTCTAAAACACACACACACACACACACACACTCACACACACTCACACACACTCACACACACACATACACACTCACACACACTCACACACACACACACACACACTCACACACACACACACACACACACACACACACACACACACACACACACACACACACACACACACACCGTAACTCTAATGAGAGCAGTCTCAGTGCTATGATACGGTCTAAAACACACACACACACACACACACACTCACACACACTCACACACACTCACACACACTCACACACACTCACACACACTCACACACACTCACACACACACACACACACACTCACACACACACACACACACACACACACACACACACACACACACACACACACACACACACACACACACACACACACACCGTAACTCTAATGAGAGCAGTCTCAGTGCTATGATACGGTCTAAACCCTGACTGGAAATCCTCTCAGATATCATTTCTGTCTGAAAGGAGCATAGTAGTGAAGACTCGGCCTTTTCTAGTGTTTCTGACAGAAACGGTAGACTCGAGATTGGCCTGTAATTGACTAATTCTTTAGGATCAAGTTGCGTTTTTTTAATAAGTGGTTTAATTATAGCCAACTTAAAGTTTTCGGTTCATATCCTAATGTCAAAGATGAGTTAATAATAATAAGCAGAGGATCTCTGACCTCTGGAAGCATCTCTTTAGTTGCCTTATAGTTGAGGATGAGTGTGTTCTGACAGAAGGAAAGCTGAGGGTGGCAGGGTTATTTCTGCAGTGTGTACTGCTGTATTGTAATGAGCTCTCAGACAGTTGTTTGACATGTGATCTGTAGTTTATGACAGGCTGAGCTGTTAGAGCAAACATGCCAAGGCAAGTCCGCCTCGACTAACAGCTGGAGCGGGCGTGTGCCGTCAAACCTGCTGCGCTAGCTGTGTTCATACACACTTCAGATTATACAAGTCCTTACCAACCCTAAATGTTGCAATCCAGTTTTTCATCTGTATAGAGGCGAAGTGAAGGAGGCCGGGGATAGTCTAGTTTACACGAGCTCAGCAGACACTTTAGGGCTGAGTTGGTCATACTCAGGAGCCGGTCCATCATCTGATCCGGATCCGGCCGACTGCAGTAAGCCTCGGGATAAACTGAGAGACTAACATTAGATGCCGTTCTTCTCATGATGATGTAACGAGGACATCAGGTGTTACGCACCGTAAGGCCCCGATCACACAGAACGCATTTTTGCGGCGAGAGGCGCCTTTTTTGAATGGATTTCGGTTGGCATAGAGCGTTATGCGCCCTGGGCGCCCCGAGTTTTAACCGCTTGCTGCGCCTCGCGTTTTTGAAGGAGCGCTCCGAGTGCATAAAGTTGAAAAAAAGTCAACTCTGAGCGGAAAAGCGCCCGACATCATCGCGCTTATTTTCTGTTGTCCAATCGAATGAATGGAGAGGCGGGCCTTCCGTTGTGTTGACCGTTACATTGATTTGACTGACAGTACAGGTGATTCGGGGGTTGCCTAGAAACATTTAAAAAACGCAGTGCACTGCTCTTTTCTGAATGAAAAAACGCTTACAAGGAGTGCAGTGCGCCTCGCGTTTTCGAACCTTAAAATCGCGTTCTGTGTGATCGGGCCTAAAATAAGAAAAGTTGACTTAAAATTGTAAGGCAAAACTGCACGGCGTTTTTGAGTTTCCTCAACTTTCACGCAAAGTAGTTCACAAGTAGTAAGGTCGCATGACTCCCAATTTAAGATCTTTTGTTTAGGGTTTTTATCGTTTGTTTAATTTTGTATTGACTTTTTTTTTTCTTTTTTTTTGTCACCTTCATGGTGATTAGTGTTTTCTTTGGTTGGGCCGTCTGAAGACTTTTTAATAATAGAGTGTTTCTCTGGCTGATGAATAAGAATTGAATCATTGTGTTGTGGTTTCTATCTATCTATCTATCTATCTATCTATCTATCTATCTATCTATCTATCTATCTATCTGTCTGTCTGTCTGTCTGTCTGTCTGTCTGTCTGTCTGTCTGTCTGTCTGTCTGTCTGTCTGTCTGTCTGTCTGTCAATCTATATCTATCTATTAGGGGTGTCACGGTTCGGTTCGGTACGGTTTAGTACGTTTTAGATACAGCAAAAATAAAAAAATGGCAGATAAATTACCTTTTTTATTTTTTAAAACTAACAAAGTATGATTTTTTTAATTAATTTTTTTACATTGAACAAAGATGGAGCTATACTTTACCCATCTTCTATGTAGTTACAGCCCTTGACGTCCAGCCGTCTGTTGTCAGAGCAACCGCTGTTGCTTTGGCCAATTGGTTCTCTATTTGGGCTTTTGTTTTTTAGTACAAAGCAGGAATTACTGGCCGAAATGGGCTCGTGAAGGAACATTGTAACGCGGCTCAATTACTTTAAGCACGTTCTTAAAACTCCGTCTGCAGTGCGTATTGCGGTGCGTTTTGCGCTGCGTGTGCGGTGCAGGAGCCGCACGCCCTGTTGTGCTTTCACATATGTTGCGTTTTCAGTCCGCGACCGTTAACATGGGTACAGAAAAAATACGCACCGCATAGGCTACGCACTGCAGACGGAGTTTGTGTAAAACGGGCGTAAGGTCTCATATCCGCGGCTATAAATGTCTTTTGCCATTTGAATAAGTTGGAAATGTCGGTCTAAATGCTGCGGGGATAGTTTGTGTCTGTTTCTCCTTTTTATCGTCTTGTTGTCGGCGTAAATGAGTTGATTGACATGAATTATTCCCGCTGCTGTACCATCATGTAGCAAATGCGACATTCCGTTGTTTTTTAATCCATCACTCTTGCCAACACCATCATAGCTTACAGAGAATCCAAAGTTCACCAACACACCAGACCCGTTGGTTACTGGAGGATCTTCTATTTCTGGTCTGTTAAACGCAATAGCCATTTTGCCACGAGCGTTCAGCGTGTACTGAGTAAGAGCACCTGACTGAGCAGCCTAAAACAGATTTTCTGTTTTGTTTTGTTTTTTTCTCTTAGTCAGGGGCATTGCCTGTTACGTCGTTTTGGTTATTGGCTTCCTTGTTGAACGCATAATATTATATTTTACATACTTTTTTATTTTCCAAATCTAATTAATTAGACCAAGAACTGAAAGCCTCGTACCGAACGGTTCAATACGAATCTATCTATCTATCTATCTATCTATCTATCTATCTATCTATCTATCTATCTATCTATCTATCTATCTATCTATCTATCTATCTATCTATCTATCTATCTATCTATCTATCTATCTATCTATCTATCTATCTATCTATCTATCTATCTATCTATCTATCTATCTATCTATCTATCTATCTATCTATCTATCTATCTATCTATCTATCTATCTATCTATCTATCTATCTATCTATCTATCTATCTATCTATCTATCTATCATGGACCAGCTGGAGTTTGTTTATTAAGCGAGCAGGGCAACCACCCAGTAGAGCATTACAGTAATCTAGCCTTGAGCTCATGAACGCATCGACTAACTGTTCAGCATTTTGTTTTTAGAGCATGTGCCGTAGTTTAGATATATTTTAAGATGGTAGAATGCGGTTTTACAGATGCTAGAAATGTGGCTTTCAAAGTTGTGTCAGAGCAGCTTCAGTGTTAAACAGGACAATACTGCAGCAGAATTAGATTTGGCTGTACAGTCGTTCTGGAGTAAACAGTGATGTTATCAGCTTATTTTAATTTATCAGAGAGAGACAATGTTGGCAGATCAGGATTATAGTTTATAGAATTAAATAAGACCTAATTCATTAATTTAATTCGTATATTTAGTTGAATAACTTTGATCATAATGTTAGTGTCCCCAACGGAGCAGGCCAGTTGCACCTTTATAAACATATGCATTAATTGTTGATTAGATTATTACTGGTCTAATTTCAGTCCACTCTGAAACTCACAGTAAAGGTGATCATGTCTCTCTATCACTCCTAATAATAAAACATCGGCTTGTTTCTGATTCCGGCTGGACTAGATGACATTCATGGAAACACTATTGTGCCAGGAAACTTTAATGGCTGTCTATGTTTTATGTATTTAGGTCAGTCATATACATAAATACAGCAGGATTTCACAGAAGAGTCGCATGTGTAGTCAACCCATCTTCCCTTTTGAAATGTTAAATATAGCGCAGCCTTGGAGATGTTTGGCATCTGCTGTTCTTCTAAAGGACGGGAAGTTCTGCCACCACAGATGAAGTGCTAAGATGGAGGGCGACAGTTCTCTCTACCACTGCGGCTGTGATTGACATGCTAATAAACCGTTACGAGGACGTTTTGTCCAGCGTCCTGTGCGACTTAATCCGTGAATGAATGTCTTTCTCTGGCCGGATTAGAGGAGGTGTTTGTGTGGGAGTAATGGGAACGGGTGGAAGGAAACTTCTGTTTAACCCTCTCATCACCGTAGTGTTGTAGTCAAGACCACATAAACCTAGACCAGACCAAGATCAGACCAAGACCAGACCAAGTGAAATGGAAATATACAAAATGATTGTAGAGCCGCTGTAGTGAGATGGGCTTTGTAACGACGTCTTTAGTGCCTTTATGGGTCTTGAGAGAGGAAATGACATTGGTGTCAATGAAGGCCTTTCTGAGCCATCGGATTTCAACACTAATATCTTCATCTGTGTGTGAAGATGAGCGGAGGTCTGACGGCTGGACAACCACAGGAGGAATTAATCACACACTTTACACTACTGGCTGAACTAACGCTTGAAGTCTGGTCTCGAGTACTACACCCCAAACCAACCCGGTTCCCATGAGCTCCTGTGATGATTACATGTTGGCTCCGTGTGGTTACTCCTGTAGCGTGACCTGATCACAGTAATCATGCTCCGCTAATGAGCCTCGTTAGGCAGGCTCAACCCGTCTGCCAGCTCCTCAGCATGACCGTACATCCAGCTCTGAGATTCATTTACACCACATTTAGCTCAGTAAGTGTCTCCCCTGGGCTTTTATAACACTGACTTCATGGGATGTGGTTGTAGTCAGCTCGGTTTAGCTCCAGCTAGGTGCTGTGAATAACGAGTTTATCTTCATTAGGAATGCGTGCCCACCGGATCAGACGGAACCGAGAACACACAGAGGCTGAGGAGATGTGTGTGTGTGTGTGTGTGCTTTGGTGGGAGGGTATTTTTAGGGCAGAATTGAATCCAGCAGCTCCTTTAGGAGACGTCAGATGTGGGATATTTACCCATTAGCCGTCAGAGAGTTCCAGGTGAACTGTTCACTTCCCATAGTGCATCCTGGGGCCATGTGTTCCCCAGGTAAGCCACACACACACACACACACCCGGCCATCCATGTGATGTAGAAGAACACGTGATTCCTCAGACCAGGCCACCTTCCTCCATTGATCCGTGGTCCAGTTCTGATGCTCACGTGCCACTGTTGGTGCTTTCGGCGGGGTCAGAGGTCACCCTGACTGGTCCATACGCCTCAAACTGAGCTGCTCTGTGTATTCTGACAGCTTTCTATCAGAACCAGCATTAACTTCTGGAGCAGTTTGAGCTCCAGTAGCTCGTCTGTTTGATCGGACCCCACGGGCCAGCCTTCGCTCCCCACGGTCATCAATGAGCCTTGGCCGCCCATGACCCTGTGGCCGGTTCTCCACTGGTCCTTCCTTGGAGCACTTTTGATAGATACTGACCACTGCAGACCGGGAACAGCCCACAAGAGCTGCAGTTTTGGAGATGCTCTGACCCAGTCGTCTAGCCGTCACAATCTGGCCAAACTCGCTCAAATCCTTACGCTTGCCCATTTCTCCTGCTTCACACACATCAACTCTGAGGACCAAATGTTCACTTGCTGCCTAATATATCCCACCCACTAGCAGGAGAGATCATCAGTGTTATTCTCTTCATAATGTTATGTGTGATCGGTGTGTGTGTGTGTATATATATGTTGTTTTAATAATGTTATATCGATCACCTGTCAGATTGATTCATTAACCCTATATTTGTCCCAGTATTGAATGCCCTGTTCGTCTTGTAAATATGTCAGTATTCTGTCAGTGTAGATGCAGTTGTTGAGCACTGATCCGGACGGATGGCTCAGGGAAACGGCCGTGAGAGTCTCATTGTTCAGTGTGTGTTTTATTGGACCGGGTGTGTGTCCTCTGACATGCGTGGAGAGATGTGATTAGTCTGAAGTGTGTGTGTTTGTCCTGTGGTTACTGAAGGGTCGAGCGCTGCCTGTCCGCTCCTATATGCGTCCCAGCCGTCCTGGCTTTGAATGTCCGTCGCTGTAATGCGGAGGAAAACAAAGCGTGCAGTGTCCTGAAACGGCGTCTCCCCCTCCTGTCTGTCTATTCAAGCTCGAGTTGGCACAAATGTTGAAGAACTCTGACAGGAGAAGCCTTGAAGATGTGTGAAGATGCGTCTGATTTATCCGCAGGTCGTGTGTGTTCAGCAGGAACATGTTTATGACCTTTGTCACTGCAAGAATGTTAAATGTAGTAATAAGATTATAGATAAGCCGTTAAATCGGGCATATTGTGACGTTTTCTGGCATTAACCCACCACCAGTTTATACTGTGAGATTCTGCGGTTTAGTTTCCCACATCACTAAATATACTTCACTAACCTTCCCACTGCAAAAATGCTCTTCTTCCTCAGTATTTTTGTCTTGTTTCTAGTCCAAATATCAAAAAAAATCTTACATTAAGAAACATTTACTAGACAAGTACAAATTATTGTCTTGTTTTGGGGAAAATAACTCAAAATGAAGAGAGTTTTTGCTTAAAATAAGATAAATAATCTGCCAATGGGGTGAGAAAAATAATCTTGTTTTCTGTTTGAATTAAGATTATTTTTCTCACCCCATTGGCAGATTATTTATCTTATTTTAAGCAAACTCTCTTCATTTAGAGTTATTTTCCCCAAAACAAGACAATTACTTTTGCTTGTCTAGTAAATACTTCTTGTTTTAAGATTTTTTAGATGTTTGGACTAGAAACAAGACAAAAATACTGAGGAAGAAAAGCATTTTTTGCAGTAAGAGGACATATTATGCAAAATTCACTTTTATAAGGCGTTTGAACGCAGATGTGTGTGTAAACAACCAGACTATAATGATACAAATCCACCCAATACTACAATCATTATCAATCCCTCATATTTCCCTCCACTCCTGTGTAAGAGTAGAGAAGCCCCGTCCACGCCTGCTGCTGATTGGGCGTTTAGCATAGACACGCCCTTGAGAAGCACAAAGACGCCATTTCTGTTTCCTCGAGTGTTACAGTGTGTGCGCCACAAACATCACTAATGTCCGAATGAAACACACACGTCTCATAGACTCCTGTCGGAGTGAGATCGGCCTGTTTTGTTGTTGGGGGAGTATCTGAAGCTTGTGTAAAGGCTCCGCCCTCTTCTGGCAGGGGGGTGGGGCGCAGCAGCTCATTTGCATTTAAAGGCACACACACATAAACGCCGTGCTTTTGTTCACCCAAATAGAGGCAAATTTGATAAAAGATCTGGGGGTATTTTGAGCTGAAACGTCACACACACACACACATACACACACATACACACACACACACACACACACACACACACACACACACACACACACACACACACTCATCTTGTGAAAAGGGGCGTAATATGTCCCCTTTAAGTTACGAAAGCATTATTTATGAATGTTTTAATGTTCACAAATAAACATTTTGTGTGCGTTGTGCAAATGTTAAGGGAACGCTACTTTGAATGTTCTCTGAACGTTCTGTATTGAGACATTTAAAAATCTGAAGCTTGTGTAAAGGCTCCGCCCTTAGTCTGGAAGGGGGCGGGGCACAGCAGCTCATTTGCATTTAAAGGCACACACGCATAAACACACACAAATGTTAGACGAATGTCCAACTGAAATATTCCATGAATGATGTTATATAGTAAGAGAATCTTGCAGAGCATCAGCCAAACGTTCCCTGTTTGCAGGTTAATATCGTGGGAGACGCGTCTCATCAGCGGCGGCATAATACTAGTTTTACTTCAGTTATACAGTAATCAAAGATACAGGGGTGTTTTATAAATATGATTGGCTGTTATGCTGGAAGATTGTGGTCAACCGTCACGTCAGCTTTATTTCTACAGCGCTTAAGTGTGTGTGTGTGTGTGAGAGAGAGAGAGAGAGAGAGAGAGAGAGAGAGAGAGAGAGAGAGAGAGAGAGAGAGAGAGAGAGAGAGAGAGAGAGAGAGAGAGAGAGAGAGTGTGTGTGTGTGTGTGTGTGTGTGTGTGTGTGTGTGTGTGTGTGTGTGTGTGTGTGTGTGTGTGTGTGTGTGTGTGTGTTTAAATAGTCTTCTTGCGGTTTAATATTCACAGACACCAGTCCCTATCGTGATGTGATTTAAGTGCTGACCTACTTTTGATTTAGTCATCCCAAATTTGACACATTCCGTGTTATACAGTAAGTCTGACACCCGTACACTGCAAAAAAATGCTCTTCTTCCTCAGTCATTCTGTCTTGTTTCCAGTCTAAATATCTAACAATTCTTAAATCAAGATGCATTTACTAGATCAGTAAAACGACAGAAGATATCTTTTCTTGTTTTCTTAAAAAATAATATCTAAATGAAGAGAGTTTTTGCTTAAAACAAGCAAAATGATCTGCCAATGGGGTGAGAAAAATAATCTGATTTCTGATTGAAATCTTGTTTCTTGTGTAAGGCCGCCCAAATCGTCCCAATGGAGGCTAACGATCGGCGGGTGAAGGTCGCTGTGAGTTCGTCTTTTCAGCGGGGCAAAAGGGGATTTTATTCCAATTCCTCGTTAATCTGACTCCATTTGATCATAATTTAGAATTTGGGTTAGAATGCCAATTGGTTATTTGGTCATTTATATTTAATAGTTTAACTACACATTTAATTATTCCGTTTAACCCTTTGTTGAAATTATGTCCGTTCATAACCTGAATAATTCCAGAGCAAGTCAGAATCAATCAAAGTATAACAATTTATTAACAATCAGGTAAATGTATAACGCCAATTACATAATCAATTCAAAGGTATACTTCACATCAAATACCCTAAAGTAAAGAATGAGATGTATACCGGACTTATCAAGGTTACATAATGCTGCATGGGTTAAAACGTCCAGCATTACGGGCTGACCTGAGTACAGTATCGAGCCCTGAGCTCTTTGCAACATTTCCTTAAATACCCAGAACCAGATACATACCCATCACAATAGGAATTTGCATTGATCAAGTTCTATAGACTTGATTAGAAGAGAGGCCAAATGGCTGAAAGTCACACCCACCATACACCAAGGAAAGATATCTTTAAACCCTTAAAACATTGATTATCTTTTGGTTAACTTCTGTGGAGTTGAGATATTTGTACCAGTCACACTGAGACATTTCAAATGATATCAAACACATATAATACTGCATTGTGAGGATTGACATTGTAACAAAGAGATTTCTGGTGCATTTCAGGTGATCTCAAGTTTGGGGGAGCAGTAGTTTGGGGGAAGTTTCATGTGAAAGGAAAGGCATGTAAATTAGAGTCATTCATAGATGGTTCACTCAGTGTGATGTCGTCTCGGACAGAGACTCTAACTGTATCAATGAGTTCAGATGCTAATTTCCTTTGTTTTCTCAGAGCGATTAGACATTTCGGCATCTACTAGCTTTTTCCAGCCTTACACTTGTTTCCGTCCCGAACAGAAATCAGATTATTTTTCTCACCCCATTGGCAGATCATTTTGCTTGTTTTAAGCAAAAACTCTCTTCATTTAGATTTTTTTCCCCCAGAAAACAAGCAAAAATATCTCATGTCGTTTAACTGATCTAGTAAATGCATCTTGATTTTCAGAATATGGAAACAAGAAAAAAATATGAAATAAGAACAGCATTTTTTGCAGTGTAAATCATCAGAAGAAGGACCTTCGAGATGCCCAGAACACGTGGAATTCACCAGAGCTGATCTCATCCGTCCGCTGGAGTGTGTGGTCAGTCGCTGGACTCTCAGGAATAAGAGGTCAGGGATTGGTCTGAAGGCTCTCTGGGTCTCGCTAGGCTAATGTAGCGTGACTAATCCGGTCTCGGAGCGTAGCATCTCTGTGTGTGTCTCCACAGGAGCCGCCATCGCTTCACACCGCAAACTAAACGCGCTTTATGTCGAGATATTAGCCGTGGCACTTCGGTCTGAGATCCTTTTAACTTTAACAGCTAGACCAAAACGAAAGCATCTCGTCACAATCGCTCAAATATTACCTCTGATATGACCAAAATTCATATTTGCACTGCAAAAAATAGTCTTCTTACTCAGTATTTTTGTCTTGTTTCTACTCTAAATATCTAAAAATTCTTACATTAAGAAACATTTACTAGACAAGTACAAATTATAAAAAAATAACTCAAAATGAAGAGAGTTTTTGCTTAAAATAAGATAAATAATCTGCCAATGGGGTGAGAGAAATAATCTTGTTTTCTGTTTGAATTAAGATTATTTTTCTCACCCCATTGGCAGATTATTTATCTTATTTTAAGCAAAAACTCTCTTCATTTTGAGTTATTTTCCCCCAAAACAAGACAATTACTTTTGCTTGTCTAGTAAATACTTCTTGTTTTAAGAATTTTTAGATGTTTGGACTAGAAACAAGACAAAAATACTGAGGAAGAAGAGCATTTACTGCAGTGTGAGACCCTGGAGCTCTTCACCAGTCCTAATCTCATATCTGCGGCAATAGCCAACAATACATCGAATGGGTCAAAATTATCCATTTTTCTTGTATGCCAAAAATCATTAGGATATTAAGATCATGTTCCATGAGGATATTTTGTACATTTCCTACCAGAAATGTATTATTAGTAGTAATAAGCATTGCTAAGGACTTTATTTGAACAACTTTAAAGGAGATTTTCTCAATATTCGTATGCATCTCAGATTTCTGATTTTCATTTTCATCATATAACAAACCACACATCAATGGAAAGATTATTTATTCAGCTTTTATACGTCTCAATAAAAAAAGACCCTTATGACTGGTGTACCACCCCTTATACCACAAAGGTCCAGGGTTACATGAGAAATTGTATTTTACGATAACAATATATATCACTATAGTTATTTTGTGTTATTTTAATAAAGGGCAGAGTTCCCACGGGTCCTTGAAATCCTTCAAAGTTTGTGAATCTGGAAAAAAAAAAATCGTAGAATATCGGATGTCTGTCATATGGCCGAAAATAAATGCATTTAAATGTTTTCCATAGTTGTGTTTGACTCAGTGCATCTGTAATATATATGTGTCCCAACATTAAGTCCTTGAATTTGAAGTTAACCAAGGTGTGGGAAATAATCCATTATTGATCAGCTTTAATAAATCGGCCTCTTTTTCTTATCGGGTCGATAACAGTAACGCTACAAATGAGCGTATATTGTGCATCCCTGGTTTTGTCTATTGGGAGTGCTTTGGAGAGATTCGAGGAGCTCCTGCAAGAGGAGTGTTTGGCTCTTAAAGTGCTCATGCGGTGTTCCTCGTGCCTTCGAGCGCCGGCTGCTGTAATTGAAATGTCAGCGAGGAGAGAGGCAGATTAAAAAAGCATTGCTGGTTAAGTCGTTACCGAGAGTATTAATATGACTCTGCTTTCAGCTTCATCCTGACCCAGTTTTCTTCTCCCGCTGGGGAAACCGCAGCACATCTACAGTTCACAGTGTTCAGATGTTAATGGGATCTGGTCCTGAGATCTAAATATTAGATGACTGCACTTTCCATTAGAGCGCTTCATGAGTTCAGTGATCAGGACTTTCATTGAGCTGAGTCTTCATGAGGATCTCGTCTCGTCTCAGATCTTCCGTTCTGTCTGTTCGTTTGATTCAGCGAGCAGCTCTCAGTGCCAAATGCTGAACAGTTAGTCGATGCGTTCATGAGCTCAAGGCTAGATTATTGTAACGCTCTACTGGGTGGTTGCCCTGCTCGCTTAATAAACAAACTCCAGCTGGTCCATGATAGATAGATAGATAGATAGATAGATAGATAGATAGATAGATAGATAGATAGATAGATAGATAGATAGATAGATAGATAGATAGATAGATAGATAGATAGATAGATAGATAGATAGATAGATAGATAGATAGATAGATAGATAGATAGATAGATAGATAGATAGATAGATAGATAGATAGATAGATAGATAGATAGATAGATAGATAGATAGATAGATAGATAGATAGATAGATTATTGTAATGCTCTACTGGGTGGTTGCCCTGCTCGCTTAATAAACAAACTCCAGCTGGTCCTGAACGCAGCAGCTCCAGTTCTTACTAGAACCAGGAAGTATGATCATATTAGTCCAGTTCTGTCCACTTTTTTCTTGAGCTGATGTGCAGCCAAAACAATCTCTCTTCCATTAATCTCCTATTATCGCTGTAAAGCAGCTGGGCTTCCGTTATAGGACAGCAATGGGCAGGATGGAAAATAAATCCAAACTATAGAAGATACAGAGATGTGATTTATTTAGCCTTCAGTGTGTAGGACAGCATTGGACAGGATGGGAAATGAATCCTGTATTCCGTATATCACCATTTAACCAAAAAATACAGTGATGTGATTTTTGTTATATTTTTTGTCCGATTTTAAATCATTTAAACTACAGGAGCACCAGCGCTGGTGGTGATTGACTCAGTAAACATGTCTGTGTGTGTTTCCTGCTCTTCCACTGATGGTGTTGTGTCCAGTTTACCGGCTCGCTGTGAAAGACATCTTTGTGTTTGTTACTGGAGCCTGATAACTGACACCAGGGGCCTCCTAACGGGCCCTCGCTCGCATGAGTGTGTGTGTGTGTGTGTGTGTGTGTGGCGCTAATCTGCTCAATCCCAGATAGCATCTCCATCGCTGCAGACTGGCCGTCCTCTGCATGAATTAACTGTTGAATCTGTGGCGTGTTTTGATCGTTGCGTGCCGTGTTTGGAGCGCTGGCTAATAACCTGTGAGGAGATGCGGTCCGCGGTTTGATCGCCCGCAGGGTTTCAGGCACTCAGATGGAATATTCGGTTCAGTGGCTCTCTAGAGAGCATCTCTGTGTGTGTGTGTGTGTGTGTGTGTGTGTCGGTGTTCCAGCCTGTAAAGACGTCCAGCCGTATGCGTGAGAGCATTTCTGAGAGCTTGATGGGCAGAAAATGCATCGCTGCTCCAAATTCTGAAAGGACATAACCCAATAAGAGCAGATGAAGATGAGTTTTGCTGACATGCTGATGGCTTCACGTGTGTGTGTGTGTGTGTGTGTGTGTGTGTGTGTGTGTGTGTGTGTGTGTGTGTGTGTGTGTGTGTGTGTGTGTGTGTGTGTGTGTTTGTTTGTGTGTGTTTGTATGTGATGGGTAGGTTTAGGGGCAGTGTAGGTAATTTTAATATTTTAACAAGAAAGACGTAATTTCACGTGTGTGTGTGTGTGTGTGTGTGTGTGTGTGTGTGTGTGTGTGTGTGTCCTTGTTTATATTACATTATACATAATACACTTTTCAAAAGAAAAAGTGAAAGTTTTTTTGAGAAAGTACAAATGCAGAATGTTTCCTGTGATGGGTAGGTTTAGGGGCAGCGTGTGTGTGTGTTTGTGTGTGAGCATGCAAGTGTGTGTGTGTGTGTCTGTGTGTGTGTGATGGGTAGGTTTAGGGGCAGCGTGTGTGTGTGTTTGTGTGTGAGCATGCAAGTGTGTGTGTGTGTGTCTGTGTGTGTGTGATGGGTAGGTTTAGGGGCAGTGTAGGTAATATTTTAACAATATTTTTAAAGATGTAATTTTTTAATCATTTTGTTTTTGTCACCATTTCTAAACACGCTCATGATTAGGCAATACACACACACTTACATTATACAGGTGCTGGTCATATTAGAATATCATTAAGTTGATTTATTTCACTAATTCCATTCAAAAAGTGAAACTTGTATATTATATTCATTCATTACACGCAGACTGATATATTTCAAAAGTTTATTTCTTTTAATTTTGATGATTATAGCTGACAACTAAGGAAAATCCCAAATTCAGTATCTCAGAAAATTAGAATATTGTGAAGAGGTTGAATATTGAAGACTCGCCATACTCTAATCAGCTCACACCTGCAGGCCTTTAAATGTTCTCTCAGTCTAGTTCTGTGTGCTACACTATCATGAGGGAGAACGCTGACTCGACAGTTCTCCAAAAGATGACCACTGACACCTTACACAAGGAGAGCAGGACACAAAAGGCCATCGCAAAAGAGGCCGGCTGTTCTCAGAGCTCTGGCTCCAAGCACATTAATAGAGAGGCGAAGGGAAGGAAAAGATGTGGTAGAAAAGAGTGTACAAGCAATGGGGATAACCGCACCCTGGAGAGGAGTGTGAAACAAAACCCATTCAAAAATATGGAGGAGATTCACCAAGAGTGGACTGCAGCTGGAGTCAGCGCTTTACGAACCGCTGCGCACAGACGTCTACAGGACACGGGTTTGAGCTAGAGCTGCAACCAACGATTATTTTTTCTGTAGACTAATCTAACGATTATTTTTTCGATTAGTCGACTAATCTAACGATTTATTTTAAAGGGCGGAGAGAGAACTTAATGCAGCTGAACGAATATGCATGCGTCTTTTAAATAGCGTCAAAATTAGTCAATGATGAATCAATATGTGGCGGCCGGTATTGATTATGTGGCGGTCTGCCACAAATTAGTCTATGTGTGGGGAACACTGTTTGGCTTCTGTTTAAAGTATTCCCCTACTTTTGATATTCGTGGTCTAGGTTTTTGTGATAGAATGGAGAATGCAGAAGCTGCCATTACGCGAGATCAATGTGTGACGCGACGCATATCGCGAACGTCGTCATACTTTTTCCGACGTATTTTCAATGACGTCGACGTGTCGTTGCAGCCCTAGTTTCAGCTTCGCATTCCTTGAGTCAAGCCACTCTTGACCAACAGACAGCATCAGAAGCGTCTCGCCTGGGCTAAAGACAAAAAGGGCTGCTGACTGGCCCACAGTTATGTCCACTGATGAAAGTAAATTGAGCATTTCCTTTGGGAATCAGAGTCCCAGAGTCTGGAGGAAGAGCGGAGAGGCACACAGTCCACGCTGCTTGAGGTCCAGTGTAAAGTTTCCACAGTCAGTGATGGTTTGTGGAGCCATGGCATCTGCTGGTGTTGGTCCACTGTGTTCTCTGAGGTCAAAAGTCAACGCAAGACTTATACCAGGAAGTTTTAGAGCACTTCATGCTTTCTGCTGCTGACCGACTTTATGGAGATGCAGATTTCATTTTCCAGCAGAACTCGGCACCTGCACACAGTGCCAAAGCAACCAGTGCCTGGCTTAAGGACCATGGTATCCCTGTTCTTAACTGGCCAGCAAACTCGCCTGACCTTGAGGAAGGTGTGATAGAGCCAATAATGCAGAAGAGCTGAAGGCCTTTCAGAGCAACCTGTGCTCATAACACCTGAGCCGAGCCACAGACGGACCGACTCCACGCCACGCCGCATCGCTGCAGTAATTCAGGATAAAGGAGACACACCTGAGCACTGAGAGCTGGACATGCTCAGACTCTTCATGCTCAGACTCTTCATGCTCAGACTCTTCATGCTCAGACTCTTCATGCTCAGACTCTTCATGCTCAGACTCTTCATGCTCAGACTCTTCATGCTCAGACTCTTCATGCTCAGACTCTTCATGCTCAGACTCTTCATGCTCAGACTCTTCATGCTCAGACTCTTCATGCTCAGACTCTTCATGTTCAGACTCTTCATGCTCAGACTCTTCATGCTCAGACTCTTCATGCTCAGACTCTTCATGCTCAGACTCTTCATGCTCAGACTCTTCATGCTCAGACGTTTCAGCTGGCCAAGATCTCTAAAAGTCCTTTCTTTGTATTGGTCTTAAGTGATATTCTCATGATCTGAGATACTGAATTTGGGATTTTCCTTAGTTGTCAGTAATAATCATCACAATTAAAAGAAAGAAACATTTGAAATATATCAGTCTGTGTGACCTGAATGAATATAATATACAAGTTTCACTTTTTGAATGGAATAAGTGAAATAAATCAACTTTTGGATGATACTCTAATGAGATGGGCAGCACCTGTAGAGTCTGCTGTGGTCCGGTGGAGGCTGCTGTTACTCTCAATGACAGAAATAGGATCCTGTGTAATTGACCTTTGACCGCCACAAAGCTACACTCCCTGGAGTCAGGGCTTCCTCTCTGGTTTCCGTGGCAACGGCCCTCATATACATCCCCGCACTTATCTCCCCTGTATCTGGGCATTATGGGATGTGTCCTCCTGCAGGTTGTGCTTCCTCCGTTCATTAGCGAGTCCATTAGGCTCTGACGGGCTCCTGGCTCAGGGATTGTCATGTGGATTCCCGGCAGGTCTGGGTTTGATCCGGATCGATGCGCTCGGAGGACCGGATGGCAAACACTGAGTGCTCCGGAATCTGGGAGACAGAACGGAGCCAAAAGGCCTCTCGCTTTTCCCTAACCTGAGGGGCGGTGTGTGTGTGTGTGTGTGTGTGTGTGTGTGTGTGTGTGTGTCTGTGTGTTTGTGTGTGTTCGGGTGTGTGTCTGTGTGTGTCTGTGTGTGTCTGTGTGTGTGTGTGTGTTCGGGTGTGTGTCTGTGTGTGTTCGGGTGTGTGTCTGTGTGTGTCTGTGTGTGTCTGTGGGTGTGTGTGTGTTCGCGCGCGCATGTGTGTGTGTGTGTGTGTGTTTGTGTGTGTTCATGTGTGTGTGTGTGTGTGTGCACGCGTGTCTGTGTTCAGGCGTGTCTGTGTCTGTGTGTGTGTGTGTGTGTGTCAGAATGACATGAGTGCAATCGGGGGGTTTCAAGTGAAATGGAAGAGAAATTGCATGTGAGGGGGAAGGAGCTTCAGTCGCTCGTATCAGATGAACCTTCAGAGAGAGAGAGAGAGTGTGTGTGTGTGTGTGTGTGTGTGTGTGTGTGTGTGAGTTCAGAGGGGCTGAAAGAAAGAGCATCAGTGTCTGTGGTGGCAGATTTTCACCCTTAGGTCTGAAACACACTTGTGTTTATGTAGATCCCTATGAAATCCATTCTCACAAATTACCTTTTATTTATTCCAAATTCAGATTTAAAAAAACTTCACGAGTAGTAACCTAGAATACTATCCAACACTCAATATCTGCTCTGTCAGATTAAAAATATTTTTTTTCTGAATTAAGTTCAGAATCATCTCCTAAGCAGGAAATGACTGGTCATCCAGTGTTTTATATCAGCTCTGCGTTCCGTTAATCTTGTGAGTTGGTAGGTTTGGTCAGGGCGTGAGGAAATATAGAGCTGAGTATCGTCAGCATAAGAATGAAAACTAACGCCATGCTTCCTAATGATATCTCCCAGTGGAGCAGATACAGGGTGAAGAGCAGCGGTCCTAACACTGAGCCTTGCGGTACTCCAGACTGAACTCGTGATCGGTGTGACATCTCTTCATTTACTGCTACAAACTGATCACGGTCAGATAAGTGCGATTTAAACCATGCCAAAGCAGTTCCACTAACGCCAACATAACTCGAGTCTATTCAGAAGAATATTGTGGTCGATGGTATCGAATGCAGCGCTAAGATCGAGTAACACTAATAGAGAGATACAACCACGATCAGATGATAAGAGTAAATCATTTGTAACTCTAATGAGAGCAGTCTCAGTGCTATGATACGGTCTAAAACACACACACACACACACACACACACACACACACACCGTAACTCTAATGAGAGCAGTCTCAGTGCTATGATACGGTCTAAAACACACACACACACACACACACACACACACACACACACACACACACACACACACACACACACACACCGTAACTCTAATGAGAGCAGTCTCAGTGCTATGATACGGTCTAAACCCTGACTGGAAATCCTCTCAGATATCATTTCTGTCTGAAAGGAGCATAGTAGTGAAGACTCGGCCTTTTCTAGTGTTTGTGATAGAAACGGCAGACTCGAGATTGGCCTGTAATTGACTAATTCTTTAGGATCAAGTTGCAGTTTTTTAATAAGTGGTTTAATTATAGCCAACTTAAAGTTTTCGGTTCATATCCTAATGTCAAAGATGAGTTAATAATAATAAGCAGAGGATCTCTGACCTCTGGAAGCATCTCTTTAGGAGCCTAGTCGGTATAGGGGCAAGCAGACATGCTGATGATTTAACAAGTTTAGCCCATTCTTCTTCTCCTATAGCAGTTAATGTGTGTGTGTGTGTGTGTGTGTTCTCCTGTAGCAGTGAATGAGTGTAATTTTTTCTCAGTGACTCTACAATGCTCTGTCTGATGTGATACTGTAATAGACGGCTGCATGGTTATAGTTTAATTCCTAATATTATCAATCTTACTAGTAAAGAAGTTCATGAGGCTCAAGGCTACCAAGTACTGCGCTAATTCAACATCATTTTTAGTCAAAAATTTCAGGACTTCAGTCGACCAATATTTTCTTTGGTTGATTACAGCCCTACTTACAAATGTGAGGTGAGCAATCAAACCAACATTAGAGAAACCACAAGCAAGAGCCGTGAGTCCCAGTTAGTCCAGCGCTGAACTCATAGTTTTAAATAGAAAAAATAAATAAGTGTTGAGGAAGATGGCTAAAGGATGAATCAGGTCTCAGAGGGCCGTCGGTTTCACTGGATGGACAGCAGGCTGTGTTGTGTGTGTGTGTGTGTGTGTGTGTGTGTGTGTGTGTGTGTGTGTGTGTGTGTGTGTGTGTGTGTGTGTGTGTGTGTGTGTGTGTGTTTTATATCTGCGCGACAGCCCGTCAGGGGGTTATGGGATACACTTCTGGCAGAGGTCACGTCCCTAGAGTCACGCCTCACAAAGAATTAATATCTTACCCATCAGCCTCCTTTCTGGCCTGTCTCTCGCCGCTGCATTTATTCATGACCGTAGACACATGATGCTGTTCTGTTTATGCTAGAGCTGGGGCGAAGATATTCTTAAATCTCAAGAATAGATCCGTTTCAGTCGATGAGTGAACAAACTTCACAAACTTCTAAAACTCAATCAGTAAATATGTGTGTGTGTGTGTGTGTGTGTGTGTGTGTGTGTGTGTGTGTGTGTGTGTGTGTGTGTGTGTGTGTGTGTGTGTCTGTGTGTGTCTGTGTGTGTGTGTGTGGCAGATCACTGTAGAACCGATTAGTGAAAGAATGGGTCGCTCTCAGGAGCTCAGTGAACTCAAGCGTGGGGCCGTGATAGGCTGACACCTGTGCAATAAGTCCATTCCTGACATTTCCTCACTACTAAATATTCCACGCTCAACTGTTAGTGGGATTAGAACAAAGAGGAAGCCATTGGGAACAACAGCAACTCAGCCACGAAGTGTTAAATCCCAGAGCGGGGTCAGCGCATGCTGAGGGTCACAGTGGGCAGAAGTCTCCAACTTTCTGCAGAGTCAACAGCTCCAGACCTCCAGACTTCTGTGGCGTTCAGATGAGCTCAAGAACAGCGGAGAGAGCTTCATGGAATGGGTTTCCATGGCCGAGCAGCTCATCCAAGCCTTACATCACCAAGAGCAATGCAAAGCGTGGGATGCAGTGGAGTAAAGCAGCCGCCACTGGACTCTAGAGCAGTGAGACGTGTTCTCTGAGTGACCAATCACGCTTCAGTCTGACAATCCCATGGACGAGTCTGGGTTTGGCCGTCGCCAGGAGAACGGGACTCGCCTGACTGCAGTGTGCCAAGTGTAAAGTTTGGTGGTGGAGGGACTATGGGGTGGGGTTATTTTTCAGGGCTCGGCCTCTTAGTTCCAGTGAAAGGAACTCTTAATGCTTCACCAAGACATTTTGGACAATTTCACGCTCCTGCCTTTGTGGGATCAGTTTGTGGACGGCCCCTTCCTGTCCCAGCATGACTGCGCTCCAGTGCACAAAGCGCCGCTCCATAAAGACATGGATGAGGAGTTTGGTGTGGAGGAACTGGACTGGCCTGCACAGAGTCCTGAGCTCAACCCGATAGAACAGCTTTGGGATGAATTAGAGCGGAGACTGAGAGCCAGGCCTTCTCGTCCAACATCAGTGCCTGACCTCACAAATGAGCTTCTAGAAGAATGGGCAAAAATCCCCATAAACACACTCCTAAACCTTGAGGAAAAATGCTTATGAGATAAAGATTCTGACACTGATGGTTTTCCCAAAATGCCCTGCTCTCCTTCTCATTAATGTGCTGTGACAGCAGCTGCAGGTGTTGATGTGATGAACTTCCTGTCAGACACCGTGGTCTTCAGTGCTGGACTGTGTGCGCGTGTGCATGTGTGTGTGTGTGTGTGTGTGTGTGTGTGTGTGTGTGGCTTATTTGTGAAAGGCTCATTATGCAGAGACTCAGGAGTTCATTGTCAGTGGAAGGTGAATGAACAGGAAGCTGCTCCTAACGAGCTGTCATGAACAAACGCCTGTCTCTCTCTCTCTTCTGAATGAGAGACTGTTGTGTAGCAGCTTCTCTAATTATTGTGTGTGTGTGTGTGTGAGTGTGTGTGTGTGAGTGTGTGTGTGTGTGTGTGAGTGTGTGTGTGTGTGTATATATGCGTGAGACATCCTCACTTTTGTTAGAGCAATTATAAAACATAATTTACTTCTAATTAGATCTATATTGAACAATATGTCAGTTGTAGTTTACATCTGTTCATCTGAAGCAAATCAGTATTCAGAATTTAAACAGAACATTCTGTGAAAATGACCTCTTTTGAAACTTTTTAATATTAATATATTATATTAAAATATTAATCAGAAAAATCAAAAATACATTTGGGTCCAAAAATAACAAAAACTACGACTTTATTCAGCATTGGCTTCTCTTCCGCGTTTGTGTTCAATCCTCAAATAAAGATTCAAAAGGTTATGAGTCAGTGAATCGACTCATGATTCGGATCGCGTGTCAAACTGCTGAAATCACGAGACATTGGCAAATATAACTTTATAAATATAAATGTATTTTGGATGCTTCAAGAGACTCTAATTAACCCACTGATGTCTCATATGGACTACTGTGATGATGTTTTTATTCCCTTTCTGGACATGGACAGTATAGTGTGCATACACTTGCATACGCTCTCAGACTAAATATAAAATATCTTAAACTGTGTGTGAAGATGAACGGAGGTCTTACGGGTGTGGAGCAACATTAGGGAGAGGAGTTAATGACAGACATTTCACTTTAGGCTGAACTAACCCTTTACTGAGCATCAGGGATGGGATCGACTTCCTCAGATCTCCTCTCGTTTGGCCGCTTCCCGTTCTCGCTGTTCAGAGCGAGACTTTAATCTCTTTTCCATATTCCAACAGCGTTTTCCATGTTTTTATTGGATCATCTACATCTAATGTGCTTTTCCTTTCACAGTTAATTAATCAGAACGGCCGCGGTCAGGAAGAGCCGTGTTTGATCCGGCTTCAGGATTCGCTTCTCCTTTGGAAACACACACTGCAAAACATGCTCTTCTTATTTAGTATTTCTTTCTTGTTTCCAGTCCAAATATCTAAATATTCATTAATCAAGATGCATTTACTAGATCAGTAAAACGACATAAGATATTTTTTCTTGTTTTCTGGGGAAAAATATCAAAATGAAGTGAGTTTTTGCTTAAAACAGGCAAAATGATGAGCCAATGGGGTGAGAAAAATAATCTTATTTCTGTTCAGGAGGGAAAGAAGAAACATCATCAAGATCATTTTGCCTGTTTTAAGCAAAAACTCACTTCATTTAGATTTTATTTTCAGAGGTGGACTAACTACACAACTTCATTACCGGAGTAAAAGTACAGAAGTATTTGTTTTCAGAAGTGCTTAAGTATCAAAAGTAAATGTCCTTCTTTATGTCGCCGCATTATTGTATTATAGTTGTATAAATGCACATTATGCCATCATGGTTTAAGCCAGTCAGTGACGCTCCATCTGACACACTAGCAGACGACTAACTTAAACTCATTTAAATACTTGTAGAAAAGTTACAAAGCTGCTGTCACTTTAAGGCCGAATGCACGGATCCAATACACTGATACACATCTGATATTCTCACACTGTTCACCTTCACTGAAGACAGAATCAACTTTGTTTATGTGAATCCTCCACTAAATGAGCATTTGGACATCCGTCTTCTTCCATTTTGCTCTAAACTATAAATCAGTGTTTAATAAATGCTGTGAAATCATTGAACTTCACGAGACTCTACAAGAGTGATTCCTGAAAGGCTTTCTGCAAAAACCCAAACACCTTTAAAAGAAGAAAAAAATCATCACTGACTTTCAAAGCTGCGACAGAAACGACTTTCCACTTCGAGGACCT
>NC_090188.1:647116-669616 GCF_024679245.1 Pseudorasbora parva
TTCAATTACCAAACAGCCTTGGGCATTTGGCTGGGAATTTTTAACGCGGGGCGGTGAACGAAAAACAATACATTCTGGATTAAATTCCCAGACTAGCCCCTGTTAGTGTTAGTGTGTGAACTTACATCCCTGTTACTGTTTGAATAGGGCTTCACATTTATTCATGGCTTCTCATGTTTCTGAGGCTCATTCTGATGGTTGTCCGTGTGTGTCCTCAGGGCTGGAAAGGGGGCCGGTCACCATGAATGAACCCGCCTCGGAGGCGGAGCTAGAGGAGGCTGAGCGAATCGTGCTGCAGTGTCACATTGATGGACATCCACGGTGAGTCCAATCCTGATCACATGACTGAAGACAGAGGTTTGAAGTTGAACCATAGAGCAGGGGTTTCCTCCAGAAGGGTCCCAGAAAATTCAGAGGATTAAAAGACAAAGCAAAACTGGATAAAGTCTACCGATCAATTTAACAGTTTCATTTTTAACGGTTTCTCTCCTTGTTTGTCATATACATACTTTCCAGAATTGTATATGTGTGCTTTGTATCTTTCTGTATAGTCCCCTTTATCTTGCTCCCCTTTATTAAACGTTCATTATACAAGTAATTCTTCATTGAAAAGGTTCTTCTTCAGGTTTATACATCCAACATTAAGTATAGCCAATTTAAGTTTGGAAACAATATGTTGTATTTATACTTTCACAATTACTATTTATATAACATTTTAAATGTTTTTTTTCATGCATAAAAATATATAGATGGATTTTAGGAAAGGTTCATCATATTTGGGGGGTCCTTGGGGGGTAAAGTTTGAAAACCCCTGCCATAGACTATGTAAAAATATGGATGTAGTGTCCATGACGCCGCCCGTAGGGTTCTGGAGAACGGTTCTGAAGCGTAAAGCGTCACACGCCGCACGCAGATAACTGAAAATGGGCAAAGAGGCGGCACGTGGGCGTAGCTGAGAAACCGCGCCCACCTAGCTCGACCATAGGGCAATCCACCTGTCACTCAAGTGGCCACGCCCTTAATTATGCAGAACTGCGAATAAAAGAGAATTTTACTCTCCTGACTGGACAAGCGGATTAAAACGCCAATAACAAAAAATAACCAGTGAATCACCAAAATGCAAGAATGATTGTGCATTAATTTAGCATAAGTGGCGATGGATAGTGGATAATGGTGTAATATATAATAAACTGAAGGTGGCGCTGTTGACGCTCGTGCATCTCGAGGAGAAATCACAACACATGAGACACTGAGAAACTGAGCTAAACATTCAGCATGTGCAGTTTATATATTTATTATAACATATGATACACTTAAACAACGTCACATGACCAAAAAAAACAAACAAACACCTAATTACTTCTTGTGGCCTCACAACGGGTACAAATAACGATGCAGATTAAGGCTAAGCGATTTCCTGGGCAGATATTGACTTGGGACTATATTATGGGGAAGCACAGGCGAAGCAGAGATATCATGGCTCTCATCCTCACGTCCTCTGGCTGTTGCGATCGCAGTGTTGCGTGATATCTCTGAAGTTTCTTCGCCTGTGCTTCGCCAGAATATAGTCCCAATATCTGCCTAAATCACCTAGCCTTATTTTGCGTCGCTATTTGTTCTCGTGAATACACAGGCCACAAGAAGTAATTAGGTGTTTTGTTTTTTTTGGGTCACTTTTACTCTGGACATGCTATCTGGCAACATAGGATTCCATTCATTATGCTAAGCTAAGCTAGGAAAGAAGTTGAATAAGCCATATTTCTAAAAACGCTGGAGTGTTCCTTTAACTCACTTCTGCATTGGCTTCGAGAGCAGTGTTGCCACAGTTACTTTAAAAAGTAATCTGATTACTGATTACTCCTTTAAAAAGTAACTTAGTTACTTTACAGATAACTTGATTTTAAAAGTAACTAAGATTACAAGTTACTTTATTAGTTAGATTCAGCAGTTTCCGACAACAATGCTGCCGCCTTAACTCAGAAGTGACAACCGTTTGCCAACACTCACTTTATCTGAAGTGAATTTTTTTAACAGTAACGTCAACAATGTATCTCCTGACATTTTAAGTTGAAATTAAAAAATATTTCCTGAAAAAAATACTCTCCCCGAGACGCAAGAAGAAAGCAAAAATATGTTTTTTAATTTTTTACCAAGGAAAATGACAAAAATAGTAACTCACAGTGACTTGGATAAATTACTTTAATCTGATTACTGGTTTGAAAATACTCGCTACTGGAGAAAAGTCGTCAGATTAGAGTAACGCGTTAGATTACTCGCTACTGGAGAAAAGTCATCAGATTAGAGTAACGCGTTAGATTACTCACTACTGGAGAAAAGTCGTCAGATTAGAGTAACGCGTTAGATTACTCACTACTGGAGAAAAGTCGTCAGATTAGAGTAACGCGTTAGATTACTCGCTACTGGAGAAAAGTCGTCAGATTAGAGTAACGCGTTAGATTACTCACTACTGGAGAAAAGTCGTCAGATTAGAGTAACGCGTTAGATTACTCGCTACTGGAGAAAAGTCGTCAGATCAGAGTAACGCGTTAGATTACTCACAACTGGAGAAAAGTCGTCAGATTAGAGTAACGCGTTAGATTACTCACAACTGGAGAAAAGTCATCAGATTAGAGTAACGCGTTAGATTACTCGCTACTGGAGAAAAGTCGTCAGATTAGAGTAACGCGTTAGATTACTCGCTACTGGAGAAAAGTCGTCAGATTAGAGTAACGCGTTAGATTACTCGCTACTGGAGAAAAGTCATCAGATTAGAGTAACGCGTTAGATTACTCGCTACTGGAGAAAAGTCGTCAGATTAGAGTAACGCGTTAGATTACTCGCTACTGGAGAAAAGTCGTCAGATTAGAGTAACGCGTTAGATTACTCGCTACTGGAGAAAAGTCGTCAGATTAGAGTAACGCGTTAGATTACTCGCTACTGGAGAAAAGTCGTCAGATTAGAGTAACGCGTTAGATTACTCGCTACTGGAGAAAAGTCGTCAGATTAGAGTAACGCGTTAGATTACTCGCTACTGGAGAAAAGTCGTCAGATTAGAGTAACGCGTTAGATTACTCTCTACTGGAGAAAAGTCGTCAGATTAGAGTAACGCGTTAGATTACTCACTACTGGAGAAAAGTCATCAGATTAGAGTAACGCGTTAGATTACTCACTACTGAAGAAAAGTCGTCAGATTAGAGTAACGCGTTAGATTACTCGCTACTGGAGAAAAGTCGTCAGATTAGAGTAACGCATTAGATTACTCACTACTGGAGAAAAGTCGTCAGATTAGAGTAAGGCGTTAGATTACTCACTACTGGAGAAAAGTCGCCAGATTAGAGTAACGCGTTAGATTACTCACTACTGGAGAAAAGTCGTCAGATTAGAGTAACGCGTTAGATTACTCACTACTGGAGAAAAGTCATCCGATAAGAGTAACGCGTTAGATTACTCGCTACTGGAGAAAAGTCGTCAGATTAGAGTAACGCGTTAGATTACTCGCTACTGGAGAAAAGTCATCAGATTAGAGTAACGCGTTAGATTACTCGCTACTGGAGAAAAGTCATCCGATAAGAGTAACGCGTTAGATTACTCGCTACTGGAGAAAAGTCGTCAGATTAGAGTAACGCGTTAGATTACTCTCTACTGGAGAAAAGTCGTCAGATTAGAGTAACGCGTTAGATTACTCGCTACTGGAGAAAAGTCGTCAGATTAGAGTAACGCGTTAGATTACTCACTACTGGAGAAAAGTCATCAGATTAGAGTAACGCATTAGATTACTCGCTACTGGAGAAAAGTCGTCAGATTAGAGTAACGCGTTAGATTACTCACTACTGGAGAAAAGCCGTCAGATTAGAGTAACGCGTTAGATTACTCGCTACTGGAGAAAAGTCGTCAGATTAGAGTAACGCGTTAGATTACTCGCTACTGGAGAAAAGTCATCAGATTAGAGTAAGGCGTTAGATTACTCGCTACTGGAGAAAAGTCATCAGATTAGAGTAACGCGTTAGATTACTCGCTACTGGAGAAAAGTCGTCAGATTAGAGTAACGCGTTAGATTACTCGCTACTGGAGAAAAGTCATCAGATTAGAGTAACGCGTTAGATTACTCGCTACTGGAGAAAAGTCTTCAGATTAGAGTAACGCGTTAGATTACTCACTACTGGAGAAAAGTCGTCAGATTAGAGTAACGCGTTAGATTACTCGCTACTGGAGAAAAGTCGTCAGATTAGAGTAACGCGTTAGATTACTCACTACTGGAGAAAAGTCGTCAGATTAGAGTAACGCGTTAGATTACTCACTACTGGAGAAAAGTCGTCAGATTAGAGTAACGCGTTAGATTACTCGCTACTGGAGAAAAGTCGTCAGATTAGAGTAACGCGTTAGATTACTCGCTACTGGAGAAAAATCATCAGATTAGAGTAACGCGTTAGATTACTCGCTACTGGAGAAAAGTCGTCAGATTAGAGTAACGCGTTAGATTACTCACTACTGGAGAAAAGTCATCAGATTAGAGTAACGCATTAGATTACTCGCTACTGGAGAAAAGTCGTCAGATTAGAGTAACGCGTTAGATTACTCACTACTGGAGAAAAGCCGTCAGATTAGAGTAACGCGTTAGATTACTCGCTACTGGAGAAAAGTCGTCAGATTAGAGTAACGCGTTAGATTACTCGCTACTGGAGAAAAGTCATCAGATTAGAGTAAGGCGTTAGATTACTCGCTACTGGAGAAAAGTCGTCAGATTAGAGTAACGCGTTAGATTACTCGCTACTGGAGAAAAGTCGCCAGATTAGAGTAACGCGTTAGATTACTCACTACTGGAGAAAAGTCGTCAGATTAGAGTAACGCGTTAGATTACTCGCTACTGGAGAAAAGTCGTCAGATTAGAGTAACGCGTTAGATTACTCGCTACTGGAGAAAAGTCATCAGATAAGAGTAACGCGTTAGATTACTCGCTACTGGAGAAAAGTCGTCAGATTAGAGTAACGCGTTAGATTACTCGCTACTGGAGAAAAGTCATCCGATAAGAGTAACGCGTTAGATTACTCGCTACTGGAGAAAAGTCGTCAGATTAGAGTAACGCGTTAGATTACTCGCTACTGGAGAAAAGTCATCAGATTAGAGTAACGCGTTAGATTACTCGCTACTGGAGAAAAGTCATCCGATAAGAGTAACGCGTCAGATTACTCGCTACTGGAGAAAAGTCGTCAGATTAGAGTAACGCGTTAGATTACTCGCTACTGGAGAAAAGTCATCAGATTAGAGTAACGCGTTAGATTACTCGCTACTGGAGAAAAGTCATCCGATAAGAGTAACGCGTTAGATTACTCGCTACTGGAGAAAAGTCGTCAGATTAGAGTAACGCGTTAGATTACTCGCTACTGGAGAAAAGTCGTCAGATTAGAGTAACGCGTTAGATTACTCGTTACTGGAGAAAAGTCGTCAGATTAGAGTAACGCGTTAGATTACTCTCTACTGGAGAAAAGTCATCAGATTAGAGTAACGCATTAGATTACTCACTACTGGAGAAAAGTCATCAGATTAGAGTAACGCGTTAGATTACTCTCTACTGGAGAAAAGTCGTCAGATTAGAGTAAGGTGTTAGATTACTCGTTACTGGAGAAAAGTCGTCAGATTAGAGTAACGCGTTAGATTACTCTCTACTGGAGAAAAGTCATCAGATTAGAGTAACGCGTTAGATTACTCGCTACTGGAGAAAAGTCGTCAGATTAGAGTAACGCGTTAGATTACTCACTACTGGAGAAAAGTTGTCAGATTAGAGTAACGCGTTAGATTACTCGCTACTGGAGAAAAGTCGTCAGATTAGAGTAACGCGTTAGATTACTCGCTACTGGAGAAAAGTCATCAGATTAGAGTAAGGCGTTAGATTACTCGCTACTGGAGAAAAGTCGTCAGATTAGAGTAACGCGTTAGATTACTCGCTACTGGAGAAAAGTCGTCAGATTAGAGTAACGCGTTAGATTACTCGCTACTGGAGAAAAATCATCAGATTAGAGTAACGCGTTAGATTACTCGCTACTGGAGAAAAGTCGTCAGATTAGAGTAACGCGTTAGATTACTCACTACTGGAGAAAAGTCATCAGATTAGAGTAACGCGTTAGATTACTCGCTACTGGAGAAAAGTCGTCAGATTAGAGTAACGCGTTAGATTACTCACTACTGGAGAAAAGCCGTCAGATTAGAGTAACGCGTTAGATTACTCGCTACTGGAGAAAAGTCGTCAGATTAGAGTAACGCGTTAGATTACTCGCTACTGGAGAAAAGTCATCAGATTAGAGTAAGGCGTTAGATTACTCGCTACTGGAGAAAAGTCGTCAGATTAGAGTAACGCGTTAGATTACTCGCTACTGGAGAAAAGTCATCAGATTAGAGTAACGCGTTAGATTACTCGCTACTGGAGAAAAGTCGTCAGATTAGAGTAACGCGTTAGATTACTCTCTACTGGAGAAAAGTCGTCAGATTAGAGTAACGCGTTAGATTACTCGCTACTGGAGAAAAGTCGTCAGATTAGAGTAACGCGTTAGATTACTCACTACTGGAGAAAAGTCATCAGATTAGAGTAACGCGTTAGATTACTCGCTACTGGAGAAAAGTCGTCAGATTAGAGTAACGCGTTAGATTACTCGCTACTGGAGAAAAGTCATCAGATTAGAGTAACGCGTTAGATTACTCGCTACTGGAGAAAAGTCGTCAGATTAGAGTAACGCGTTAGATTACTCACTACTGGAGAAAAGTCATCAGATTAGAGTAACACGTTAGATTACTCGCTACTGGAGAAAAGTCGTCAGATTAGAGTAACGCGTTAGATTACTCACTACTGGAGAAAAGTTGTCAGATTAGAGTAACGCGTTAGATTACTCTCTACTGGAGAAAAGTCGTCAGATTAGAGTAACGCGTTAGATTACTCGCTACTGGAGAAAAGTCGTCAGATTAGAGTAACGCGTTAGATTACTCTCTACTGGAGAAAAATCATCAGATTAGAGTAACACGTTAGATTACTCGCTACTGGAGAAAAGTCGTCAGATTAGAGTAACGCGTTAGATTACTCACTACAGGAGAAAAGTCGTCAGATTAGAGTAACGCGTTAGATTACTTGCTACTGGAGAAAAGTCGTCAGATTAGAGTAACACGTTAGATTACTCGCTACTGGAGAAAAATCATCAGATTAGAGTAACGCGTTAGATTACTCGCTACTGGAGAAAAGTCGTCAGATTAGAGTAACGCGTTAGATTACTCACTACTGGAGAAAAGTCATCAGATTAGAGTAACGCATTAGATTACTCGCTACTGGAGAAAAGTCGTCAGATTAGAGTAACGCGTTAGATTACTCACTACTGGAGAAAAGCCGTCAGATTAGAGTAACGCGTTAGATTACTCGCTACTGGAGAAAAGTCGTCAGATTAGAGTAACGCGTTAGATTTCTCGCTACTGGAGAAAAGTCATCAGATTAGAGTAAGGCGTTAGATTACTCGCTACTGGAGAAAAGTCGTCAGATTAGAGTAACGCGTTAGATTACTCGCTACTGGAGAAAAGTCGTCAGATTAGAGTAACGCGTTAGATTACTCGCTACTGGAGAAAAGTCATCAGATTAGAGTAACGCGTTAGATTACTCGCTACTGGAGAAAAGTCGTCTGATTAGAGTAAGGTGTTAGATTACTCGTTACTGGAGAAAAGTCGTCAGATTAGAGTAACGCGTTAGATTACTCGCTACTGTAGAAAAGTCATCAGATTAGAGTAACGCATTAGATTACTCACTACTGGAGAAAAGTCATCAGATTAGAGTAACGCGTTAGATTACTCTCTACTGGAGAAAAGTCATCAGATTAGAGTAACGCATTAGATTACTCACTACTGGAGAAAAGTCGTCAGATTAGAGTAACGCGTTAGATTACTCGCTACTGGAGAAAAGTCGTCAGATTAGAGTAACGCGTTAGATTACTCACTACTGGAGAAAAGTCATCAGATTAGAGTAACGCGTTAGATTACTCACTACTGGAGAAAAGTCGTCAGATTAGAGTAACGCGTTAGATTACTCACTACTGGAGAAAAGTCGTCAGATTAGAGTAATGCGTTAGATTACTCGCTACTGGAGAAAAGTCGTCAGATTAGAGTAACGCGTTAGATTACTCGCTACTGGAGAAAAATCGTCAGATTAGAGTAACGCGTTAGATTACTCGCTACTGGAGAAAAGTCGTCAGATTAGAGTAACGCATTAGATTACTCTCTACTGGAGAAAAGTCGTCAGATTAGAGTAACGCATTAGATTACTCTCTACTGGAGAAAAGTCGTCAGATTAGAGTAACGCGTTAGATTACTCACTACTGGAGAAAAGTCGTCAGATTAGAGTAACGCGTTAGATTACTCACTACTGGAGAAAAGTCATCAGATTAGAGTAACGTGTTAGATTCCTCGCTACTGGAGAAAAGTCGTCAGATTAGAGTAACGCGTTAGATTACTCACTACTGGAGAAAAGTCGTCAGATTAGAGTAACGCGTTAGATTACTCACTACTGGAGAAAAGTCGTCAGATTAGAGTAACGCGGTGGATTACTCACTACTGGAGAAAAGTCATCAGATTAGAGTAACGCGTTAGATTACTCGCTACTGGAGAAAAGTCGCCAGATTAGAGTAACGCGTTAGATTACTCACTACTGGAGAAAAGTCGTCAGATTAGAGTAACGCGTTAGATTACTCACTACTGGAGAAAAGTCATCAGATTAGAGTAACGCGTAGATTACTCGCTACTGGAGAAAAGTCGTCAGATTAGAGTAACGCGTTAGATTACTCACTACTGGAGAAAAGTCATCAGATTAGAGTAACGCGTTAGATTACTCACTGCTGGAGAAAAGTCGTCAGATTAGAGTAACGCGTTAGATTACTCGCTACTGGAGAAAAGTCGTCAGATTAGAGTAACGCGTTAGATTACTCGCTACTGGAGAAAAGTCGTCAGATTAGAGTAACGCGTTAGATTACTCTCTACTGGAGAAAAGTCGTCAGATTAGAGTAACGCGTTAGATTACTCGCTACTGGAGAAAAGTCATCAGATTAGAGTAACGCGTTAGATTACTCGTTACTGGAGAAAAGTCGTCAGGTTAGAGTAACGCGTTAGATTACTCGCTACTGTAGAAAAGTCGCCAGATTAGAGTAACGCGTTAGATTACTCGCTACTGGAGAAAAGCCGTCAGATTAGAGTAACGCGTTAGATTACTCGCTACTGGAGAAAAGTCGTCAGATTAGAGTAACGCGTTAGATTACTCGCTACTGGAGAAAAGTCGTCAGATTAGAGTAACGCGTTAGATTACTCGTTACTGGAGAAAAGTCCTCAGATTAGAGTAACGCGTTAGATTACTCTCTACTGGAGAAAAGTCATCAGATTAGAGTAACGCGTTAGATTACTCGTTACTGGAGAAAAGTCCTCAGATTAGAGTAACGCGTTAGATTACTCGCTACTGGAGAAAAGTCATCAGATTAGAGTAACGCGTTAGATTACTCGCTACTGGAGAAAAGTCGTCAGATTAGAGTAACGCGTTAGATTACTCGTTACTGGAGAAAAGATGTCAGATTAGAGTAACGCGTTAGATTACTCTCTACTGGAGAAAAGTCGTCAGATTAGAGTAACGCGTTAGATTACTCGTTACTGGAGAAAAGTCCTCAGATTAGAGTAACGCGTTAGATTACTCGCTACTGGAGAAAAGTCATCAGATTAGAGTAACGCGTTAGATTACTCGCTACTGGAGAAAAGTCGTCAGATTAGAGTAACGCGTTAGATTACTCGTTACTGGAGAAAAGTCCTCAGATTAGAGTAACGCGTTAGATTACTCTCTACTGGAGAAAAGTCGCCAGATTAGAGTAACGCGTTAGATTACTCACTACTGGAGAAAAGTCATCAGATTAGAGTAACGCGTTAGATTACTCGCTACTGGAGAAAAGTCGCCAGATTAGAGTAACGCGTTAGATTACTCGCTACTGGAGAAAAGTCATCAGATTAGAGTAACGCGTTAGATTACTCACTACTGGAGAAAAGTCGTCAGATTAGAGTAACGCGTTAGATTACTCACTACTGGAGAAAAGTCGTCAGATTAGAGTAATGCGTTAGATTACTCGCTACTGGAGAAAAGTCGTCAGATTAGAGTAACGCGTTAGATTACTCGCTACTGGAGAAAAGTCGCCAGATTAGAGTAACGCGTTAGATTACTCGCTACTGGAGAAAAGTCGTCAGATTAGAGTAACGCGTTAGATTACTCTCTACTGGAGAAAAGTCGCCAGATTAGAGTAACGCGTTAGATTACTCACTACTGGAGAAAAGTCGTCAGATTAGAGTAACGCGTTAGATTACTCGCTACTGGAGAAAAATCATCAGATTAGAGTAACGCGTTAGATTACTCACTACTGGAGAAAAGTCATCAGATTAGAGTAACGCGTTAGATTACTCGCTACTGGAGAAAAGTCATCAGAATAGAGTAACGCGTTAGATTACTCACTACTGGAGAAAAGTCGTCAGATTAGAGTAACGCGTTAGATTACTCACTACTGGAGAAAAGTCGTCAGATTAGAGTAACGCGTTAGATTACTCACTACTGGAGAAAAGTCGTCAGATTAGAGTAACGCGTTAGATTACTCACTACTGGAGAAAAGTCGTCAGATTAGAGTAACGCGTTAGATTACTCACTACTGGAGAAAAGTCGTCAGATTAGAGTAACGCGTTAGATTACTCACTACTGGAGAAAAGTCGTCAGATTAGAGTAACGCGTTAGATTACTCTCTACTGGAGAAAAGTCGTCAGATTAGAGTAACGCGTTAGATTACTTGCTACTGGAGAAAAGTCGTCAGATTAGAGTAACACGTTAGATTACTCGCTACTGGAGAAAAATCATCAGATTAGAGTAACGCGTTAGATTACTCGCTACTGGAGAAAAGTCGTCAGATTAGAGTAACGCGTTAGATTACTCACTACTGGAGAAAAGTCATCAGATTAGAGTAACGCATTAGATTACTCGCTACTGGAGAAAAGTCGTCAGATTAGAGTAACGCGTTAGATTACTCACTACTGGAGAAAAGCCGTCAGATTAGAGTAACGCGTTAGATTACTCGCTACTGGAGAAAAGTCGTCAGATTAGAGTAACGCGTTAGATTTCTCGCTACTGGAGAAAAGTCATCAGATTAGAGTAAGGCGTTAGATTACTCGCTACTGGAGAAAAGTCGTCAGATTAGAGTAACGCGTTAGATTACTCGCTACTGGAGAAAAGTCGTCAGATTAGAGTAACGCGTTAGATTACTCGCTACTGGAGAAAAGTCATCAGATTAGAGTAACGCGTTAGATTACTCGCTACTGGAGAAAAGTCGTCTGATTAGAGTAAGGTGTTAGATTACTCGTTACTGGAGAAAAGTCGTCAGATTAGAGTAACGCGTTAGATTACTCGCTACTGTAGAAAAGTCATCAGATTAGAGTAACGCATTAGATTACTCACTACTGGAGAAAAGTCATCAGATTAGAGTAACGCGTTAGATTACTCTCTACTGGAGAAAAGTCATCAGATTAGAGTAACGCATTAGATTACTCACTACTGGAGAAAAGTCGTCAGATTAGAGTAACGCGTTAGATTACTCGCTACTGGAGAAAAGTCGTCAGATTAGAGTAACGCGTTAGATTACTCACTACTGGAGAAAAGTCATCAGATTAGAGTAACGCGTTAGATTACTCACTACTGGAGAAAAGTCGTCAGATTAGAGTAACGCGTTAGATTACTCACTACTGGAGAAAAGTCGTCAGATTAGAGTAATGCGTTAGATTACTCGCTACTGGAGAAAAGTCGTCAGATTAGAGTAACGCGTTAGATTACTCGCTACTGGAGAAAAATCGTCAGATTAGAGTAACGCGTTAGATTACTCGCTACTGGAGAAAAGTCGTCAGATTAGAGTAACGCATTAGATTACTCTCTACTGGAGAAAAGTCGTCAGATTAGAGTAACACATTAGATTACTCTCTACTGGAGAAAAGTCGTCAGATTAGAGTAACGCGTTAGATTACTCACTACTGGAGAAAAGTCGTCAGATTAGAGTAACGCGTTAGATTACTCACTACTGGAGAAAAGTCATCAGATTAGAGTAACGTGTTAGATTCCTCGCTACTGGAGAAAAGTCGTCAGATTAGAGTAACGCGTTAGATTACTCACTACTGGAGAAAAGTCGTCAGATTAGAGTAACGCGTTAGATTACTCACTACTGGAGAAAAGTCGTCAGATTAGAGTAACGCGGTGGATTACTCACTACTGGAGAAAAGTCATCAGATTAGAGTAACGCGTTAGATTACTCGCTACTGGAGAAAAGTCGCCAGATTAGAGTAACGCGTTAGATTACTCACTACTGGAGAAAAGTCGTCAGATTAGAGTAACGCGTTAGATTACTCACTACTGGAGAAAAGTCATCAGATTAGAGTAACGCGTAGATTACTCGCTACTGGAGAAAAGTCGTCAGATTAGAGTAACGCGTTAGATTACTCACTACTGGAGAAAAGTCATCAGATTAGAGTAACGCGTTAGATTACTCACTGCTGGAGAAAAGTCGTCAGATTAGAGTAACGCGTTAGATTACTCGCTACTGGAGAAAAGTCGTCAGATTAGAGTAACGCGTTAGATTACTCGCTACTGGAGAAAAGTCGTCAGATTAGAGTAACGCGTTAGATTACTCTCTACTGGAGAAAAGTCGTCAGATTAGAGTAACGCGTTAGATTACTCGCTACTGGAGAAAAGTCATCAGATTAGAGTAACGCGTTAGATTACTCGTTACTGGAGAAAAGTCGTCAGGTTAGAGTAACGCGTTAGATTACTCGCTACTGTAGAAAAGTCGCCAGATTAGAGTAACGCGTTAGATTACTCGCTACTGGAGAAAAGCCGTCAGATTAGAGTAACGCGTTAGATTACTCGCTACTGGAGAAAAGTCGTCAGATTAGAGTAACGCGTTAGATTACTCGCTACTGGAGAAAAGTCGTCAGATTAGAGTAACGCGTTAGATTACTCGTTACTGGAGAAAAGTCCTCAGATTAGAGTAACGCGTTAGATTACTCTCTACTGGAGAAAAGTCATCAGATTAGAGTAACGCGTTAGATTACTCGTTACTGGAGAAAAGTCCTCAGATTAGAGTAACGCGTTAGATTACTCGCTACTGGAGAAAAGTCATCAGATTAGAGTAACGCGTTAGATTACTCGCTACTGGAGAAAAGTCGTCAGATTAGAGTAACGCGTTAGATTACTCGTTACTGGAGAAAAGATGTCAGATTAGAGTAACGCGTTAGATTACTCTCTACTGGAGAAAAGTCGTCAGATTAGAGTAACGCGTTAGATTACTCGTTACTGGAGAAAAGTCCTCAGATTAGAGTAACGCGTTAGATTACTCGCTACTGGAGAAAAGTCATCAGATTAGAGTAACGCGTTAGATTACTCGCTACTGGAGAAAAGTCGTCAGATTAGAGTAACGCGTTAGATTACTCGTTACTGGAGAAAAGTCCTCAGATTAGAGTAACGCGTTAGATTACTCTCTACTGGAGAAAAGTCGCCAGATTAGAGTAACGCGTTAGATTACTCACTACTGGAGAAAAGTCATCAGATTAGAGTAACGCGTTAGATTACTCGCTACTGGAGAAAAGTCGCCAGATTAGAGTAACGCGTTAGATTACTCGCTACTGGAGAAAAGTCATCAGATTAGAGTAACGCGTTAGATTACTCACTACTGGAGAAAAGTCGTCAGATTAGAGTAACGCGTTAGATTACTCACTACTGGAGAAAAGTCGTCAGATTAGAGTAATGCGTTAGATTACTCGCTACTGGAGAAAAGTCGTCAGATTAGAGTAACGCGTTAGATTACTCGCTACTGGAGAAAAGTCGCCAGATTAGAGTAACGCGTTAGATTACTCGCTACTGGAGAAAAGTCGTCAGATTAGAGTAACGCGTTAGATTACTCTCTACTGGAGAAAAGTCGCCAGATTAGAGTAACGCGTTAGATTACTCACTACTGGAGAAAAGTCGTCAGATTAGAGTAACGCGTTAGATTACTCGCTACTGGAGAAAAATCATCAGATTAGAGTAACGCGTTAGATTACTCACTACTGGAGAAAAGTCATCAGATTAGAGTAACGCGTTAGATTACTCGCTACTGGAGAAAAGTCATCAGAATAGAGTAACGCGTTAGATTACTCACTACTGGAGAAAAGTCGTCAGATTAGAGTAACGCGTTAGATTACTCACTACTGGAGAAAAGTCGTCAGATTAGAGTAACGCGTTAGATTACTCACTACTGGAGAAAAGTCGTCAGATTAGAGTAACGCGTTAGATTACTCACTACTGGAGAAAAGTCGTCAGATTAGAGTAACGCGTTAGATTACTCACTACTGGAGAAAAGTCGTCAGATTAGAGTAACGCGTTAGATTACTCACTACTGGAGAAAAGTCGTCAGATTAGAGTAACGCGTTAGATTACTCTCTACTGGAGAAAAGTCGTCAGATTAGAGTAACGCGTTAGATTACTCGCTACTGGAGAAAAGTCATCATATTAGAGTAACGCGTTAGATTACTCATTACTGGAGAAAAGTCGTCAGATTAGAGTAACGCGTTAGATTACTCTCTACTGGAGAAAAGTCGTCAGATTAGAGTAACGCGTTAGATTACTCGCTACTGGAGAAAAGCCGTCAGATTAGAGTAACGCGTTAGATTACTCGCTACTGTAGAAAAGTCTTCAGATTAGAGTAACGCGTTAGATTACTCGCTACTGTAGAAAAGTCGTCAGATTAGAGTAACGCGTTAGATTACTCTCTACTGGAGAAAAGTCGTCAGATTAGAGTAACGCGTTAGATTACTCTCTACTGGAGAAAAGTCATCAGATTAGAGTAACGCGTTAGATTACTCGCTACTGGAGAAAAGTCATCAGATTAGAGTAACGCGTTAGATTACTCGCTACTGGAGAAAAGTCGTCAGATTAGAGTAACGCGTTAGATTACTCGCTACTGGAGAAAAGCCGTCAGATTAGAGTAACGCGTTAGATTACTCACTACTGGAGAAAAGTCGTCAGATTAGAGTAACGCGTTAGATTACTCACTACTGGAGAAAAGTCGTCAGATTAGAGTAACGCGTTAGATTACTCACTACTGGAGAAAAGTCATCAGATTAGAGTAACGCGTTAGATTACTCACTACTGGAGAAAAGTCGTCAGATTAGAGTAACGCGTTAGATTACTCACTACTGGAGAAAAGTCATCAGATTAGAGTAACGCGTTAGATTACTCGCTACTGGAGAAAAGTCGTCAGATTAGAGTAACGCGTTAGATTACTCGCTACTGGAGAAAAGTCGTCAGATTAGAGTAACGCGTTAGATTACTCACTACTGGAGAAAAGTCATCAGATTAGAGTAACGCGTTAGATTACTCGCTACTGGAGAAAAGTCATCAGATTAGAGTAACGCGTTAGATTACTCACTACTGGAGAAAAGTCGTCAGATTAGAGTAACGCGTTAGATTACTCACTACTGGAGAAAAGTCGTCAGATTAGAGTAACGCGTTAGATTACTCACTACTGGAGAAAAGTCGTCAGATTAGAGTAACGCGTTAGATTACTCACTACTGGAGAAAAGTCGTCAGATTAGAGTAACGCGTTAGATTACTCGCTACTGGAGAAAAGTCCTCAGATTAGAGTAACGCGTTAGATTACTCGCTACTGGAGAAAAGCCGTCAGATTAGAGTAACGCGTTAGATTACTCGCTACTGGAGAAAAGTCATCAGATTAGAGTAACGCGTTAGATTACTCTCTACTGGAGAAAAGTCGTCAGATTAGAGTAACGCGTTAGATTACTCTCTACTGGAGAAAAGTCATCCGATTAGAGTAACGCGTTAGATTACTGGCTACTGGAGAAAAGTCGTCAGATTAGAGTAACGCGTTAGATTACTCACTACTGGAGAAAAGTCATCAGATTAGAGTAACGCGTTAGATTACTCGCTACTGGAGAAAAGTCGTCAGATTAGAGTAACGCGTTAGATTACTCGCTACTGGAGAAAAGTCATCAGATTAGAGTAACGCGTTAGATTACTCGCTACTGGAGAAAAGTCGTCAGATTAGAGTAACGCGTTAGATTACTCACTACTGGAGAAAAGTCATCAGATTAGAGTAACGCGTTAGATTACTGGCTACTGGAGAAAAGTCGTCAGATTAGAGTAACGAGTTAGATTACTCGCTACTGGAGAAAAGTCGTCAGATTAGAGTAACGCGTTAGATTACTCACTACTGGAGAAAAGTCATCAGATTAGAGTAACGCGTTAGATTACTCGCTACTGGAGAAAAGTCGTCAGATTAGAGTAACGAGTTAGATTACTCTCTACTGGAGAAAAGTCGTCAGATTAGAGTAACGCGTTAGATTACTGGCTACTGGAGAAAAGTCGTCAGATTAGAGTAACGCGTTAGATTACTCACTACTGGAGAAAAGTCGTCAGATTAGAGTAACGCGTTAGATTACTCACTACTGGAGAAAAGTCATCAGATTAGAGTAACGCGTTAGATTACTCGCTACTGGAGAAAAGTCGTCAGATTAGAGTAACGCGTTAGATTACTCACTACTGGAGAAAAGTCGTCAGATTAGAGTAACGCGTTAGATTACTCACTACTGGAGAAAAGTCATCAGATTAGAGTAACGCGTTAGATTACTCGCTACTGGAGAAAAGTCATCAGATTAGAGTAACGCGTTAGATTACTCGCTACTGGAGAAAAGTCGTCAGATTAGAGTAACGCGTTAGATTACTCGCTACTGGAGAAAAGTCATCAGATTAGAGTAACGCGTTAGATTACTCACTACTGGAGAAAAGTCATCAGATTAGAGTAACGCGTTAGATTACTCGCTACTGGAGAAAAGTCGTCAGATTAGAGTAACGCGTTAGATTACTCGTTACTGGAGAAAAGTCGTCAGATTAGAGTAATGGTTACTGGCATCACTGTTCGAGAGAAACCAGGAGGATGAACTGATGTTTCTGACCTGTGCAGGCCGAGCAGTAAATGGTTCAAAGATGGAGAACAGCTGGGCGGGAAGGACCGGAACCTCACGCTGACCCACCTCAGCCCACGGCATTCTGGGATATACTACTGCTGTGCTCGAAACGCAGCTGGACAAGTGTGCAGCAACCACAACATCACACTCAACATCATCGGTAAGATCAGGAGCTGAGAACGACATATATATCACTATACAATATGTGACATTAATGTTTTGTTTAGAATTCTTACTTACATGCTAAAACATTGTTGGCATATATTGGCGTGTGTTAGTTTGCGGATAAAGCTCTTAGGTGTGTGAGAAGCCGTGTGTATCGCGTGTATATCGCATGTGACTGCAGACGCTCCGTTTTGTGTGTGCACAGAAACACATAAAGCGTAACCCAACACCTCGCCTTCCCATCAGCCACCTGAGCTGCTCACACACACTCCTGCAGACAGAAGATAAGCTGCGCTGGAGAATAAAGACATCAGCTAGAGCGTGAACATTACAAATGAAAGTAGAGAGCGAGAGGAAGAGGGATAAAGCCGCTTTAGCAGAAGAATAGAGGGAGGAAATGCTCCTCTGATGATCTGGGGTTTCAGTCTGCCTTCACTTGAGCTGGATTGCAAATTTATAAAAAAAAGTTGTAAAAGTATATCAGTATGATTTCAAAATGCATGTGTATGTAATATAATAGTCGAATGTTGAATATTCATCTCACACTGCAGAAAATGCTCTTCTTCCTCAGTATTTTTGTCTTGTTTCTAGTCCAAACATCTTAAAATTCTTAAAACAAGAAGCATTTACTAGACAAGCAACAGTAATTGTCTTGTTTTGGGAAGAAATAACTCAAAATGAAGAGAGTTTTTGCTTAAAATAAGATAAATAATCTGCCAATGGGGTGAGAAAAATAATATTAATTCAAACAGAAAACAAGATTATTTTTCTCACCCCATTGGCAGATTATTTATCTTATTTTAAGCAAAAACTCTCTTCATTTTGAGTTATTTTTCCCAAAACAAATCAATAATTTTTACTTGTCTAGTAAAAGTTTCTTAATGGACGAATTTTTAGATATTTAGACTAGAAACAAGACAAAAATACTAAGAAAGAAAAGCATTTTTTGCAGTGCAGGGTTCAACCTTGAATATTATTATTAAAATAATGTTATTTTTAATGTGGTGATTTGTTACATATGTAGGAAAACTAACACTTTTATTCTAAAAACACATGCTCGCTATAACCAGTAGATGGCAGCAGACGAGCACTGATTGACTTATGAGACATTTCCACTCATTAATAAATGGACAAAAGTCTCATGAACAACTCAAGCGTGTCTTCAGATTGTGTCTGAATGACCTACAGCTGCTTTAACTCTTTCCCCGCTAGCCACTGCCAATGTTTTTGACCATTTTCACAAACATTAGAATATTTTGTTTTATGAATATCTGACATTTACATTTACATTTAATCATTTAGCAGACGCTTTTATCCAAAGCGACTTACAAAAAAGGTGAGAGCAATAGAAGCAACAAATCAGATAAGGCCAACAGCCTGTAAGAGCTGTAAGAAATCTCAGTTAATTAGCACAGGACACAATTTTTTTTTTTTTTTTTTTTTTTAGACATCTACAACAAAAACTCACGTACGCAAAATGCCGAACACTGGATTTTGATAGCTATGATAACAATATGATAACATCTGAGCATGCAATATATCAAAAGAGCTGACCCTCTTCTTTTAAACAAAAAAAAACAACACGTTTTATTCTAGTTTCATGCATTCCTTTTTTATCAACACTTGAATATGGGTACGTTTTCAACATTTGAACCAAAAGCTGAGAAAATCAGGTGTGTGTGAAAGACTGACTCCAGATCAGATTCAGAGATGATCAAACACAGATGAGGAGATGCTTCAGTCCTGTTCCACATCTCATTCAGTGACATTAGATAGTTTTGATTTATATGATGTTTAATGTTGATACTCACGTTATTTTTCATATGCCTATGATTACATACTAATGGTTAATGACGGAAGATCAACTCTATATGTGTGAATTCATTAGTGTGCAATAGGGCTGTCAATCGTTTAAAATATTTAATTGCGATTAATCACATGATTGCCATGAGTTAACTCTCGGGGAATCGCTTGTCATGAGTTAACTCACACTTAATCGCATATTGGCATGCCTTAACTCGCCATAAATCACTTTGTCATGGGTTAACTTGCACTTAATCACATCGCCATGGGTTAACTCACGATCAATCACTTATTGTCATGAGTTAAGTTGCGATTAATCACATATTGCCATGAGTGAGCTCGCAATTAATCACATTGTCATGAGTTAACTCACGATCAATCACTTATTGTCATGAGTTAAGTTGCGATTAATCACATATTGCCATGAGTGAGCTCGCAATTAATCACATTGTCATGAGTTAACTTACGATCAATCGCTTATTGTTAAGAGTTAACTTGCGTTTAATCGCTTATTTTTATGAGTTAACTTGTGTTTAATCGCTTGTCATGAGTTAACTCACGCTTAATCGCATATTGTCATGAGTTAACTTGTGATTAATCACATATTGCCATGAGTTAAGTCACGATCAATCGCTTATTGTCATGAGTTGACTTGCGATTAATCACATACTGTCATGCGTTGGCTCGCCATTAATCAAATGGTTAATCGCATTTTTGTCATGGGTTAACTCACACTTAATCGCATATGTCATGAGCTAACTCGCGATTAATCGCATATTGTCACTGGTTGACTCGCGATTTATCACATGTTTGTCATGAGTTGACTCACGATCAATTGCATATTGCCATGGGTTAACTGCCGATTAATCGCATGATTGCCATGAGTTAACTCGCACATTTTTATCAGTTGTAAATGTATCTTAAATTAAGTTTTTAATGTTTCAAGTTTTTAATACTCTAAACAACATGGGTATGGACAAATGTGCATGTTTTATGCAAATGTTCATTTATTATTAGTGAAGACTAGACGTGTGTCAAAGGTCACAGATGTTTTTCATAGAACTTGTTCACGTCTCTTAAGCCTAAGCTTAAAAATGCTGAATAAGCAGGGATTTCTCGTATTGTAAGATTATAAATAAACGGCGTTTGTACATTGGCAGTTCAGTTCAGAAAAGGCACAGTTCAGATGAAACATTGGTGAACAGATGTGAAAGCTGTCCTGCGGAGCTGGAGCGCACCAGAACCACACCATACCTGGAGGAATGTGGTCAGGTGTTCTAAAGGTCATAGGTCACGTGACACCTGACAGATGCTGTGTGTGTCTGTGTGTGTGTGTGTGTGTGTGTGTGTGTGTGTGTGTGTGTGTGTGTGTGTGTGTGTGTGTGTGCAGATAAGACCCTTCCCCGTGTGCTGGTGGCTCCGGTGGATCAGGTGGTTCTGCCTAATGATCCGGCCGAGTTTCACTGTCAATTCAGAGCCAAACCTCCGCCTGTGGTCCAGTGGATCCACAACACAGAGCCTATCACCAACAGATCTGGGTGAGCCTCTCTATCACTCCATCTCTCTATCACTCTATTACTCTATCTCTCCATCTGTCCATCTCTCCATCCATCAGTTAACTGAAGTGATGAATGTAAAGGCCCTGACACAATTCTTTCTGTTAAACTTCACTGCGGCTGGTAAATGCCAAATTCGAACTCCCATTGGTCAGTGGTGATGATGTCACAGGTGGGTGTGGCTCTGAGGCTCCGCCTTCTTCTGTGGTTCTTTTTACCCCTAAGTGAAGCACTTGGCCCTGTGGATCTCTGGGCCTTGATGTCCCTTCAGAATCTCTGAGCACCCTCTGATAGATGAGTCTTTGACTGGTGCATTATGGGTAGTCCAGTGAATGTTTGGACACGTTCTGCTTTGATGTGGTTCAACACTCCACACACACACACACACATGGCAGATCTCACAGATTCATCTTCATCTCGTCTGTTTCTGTCAGGAGCTGTGTTTGATCTCATCTGGCGTGTGTGTGTTCAGCTGTTAGTTGCTTTAAATGTGTTAATAGAAGCAAACGAGCTGTAAACATGCTGAAGAAACACACACACACACACACACACACACACACACACACACGCACACACACTGAGGATTACTCATGTTTCTCTCCTCGCTCTGTTTTGACTGTGCATCTGAATGTTTGATTGTGTTTGATCGAGCCATAAAACACACACACGTGACCCACATTCTGTGTGGTGTGTTGTGATGTTTCTTAGCAACAGTAAACAGCTACAGTTACACCAATGAACGCCTTGCTTTTGGCAGAATTGTTCTTATTGTAGTTATTAATAGACTTAACGCGTGTGTGTGTGTGTGTGTGTGTTTGTGTGTGTGTGTGAGACAGGGTTGTGGTGTATGCTAACGGCACGCTGCACATCGATCAGGTGAAGCAGCACAGCACAGGTGTGTATAAGTGTGTGGCTCAGTATGGAGAGAACAAACACGTGCAGGTGGAGGCAGCGCTCAGGATTGCAGGTGAGATGATGCACACACATACACACACACACACACACACACACACACACACACACACACACACACACACACACACACACACGTTGGTCTATGTGGTTTACAGGGACTCTCCATAGGCGTAATGGTTTTTATACTGTACAAACCGTATTTTCTATCCCCTTACACTGCCCCTAAACCTACCCATCACACACACACACACACACACACACACACACACACACACACACACACACACACACACACACACACACACACACACACACACACACACACACACACACACACACTGCCCCTAAACCTACCCATCACAGGAAACATTCTTCATTTTTACTTTCTCAAAAAAACATCATTTAGTATGTTTTTAAGGCCATTTGAATTATGAGGACATTTGATATGTCCTCATAAACCACATTTATAGTGTAATACCAGTGTAATACCCATGTAGTTATACAAATTTGTGTCCTCATAAACCACATAAACAGGCTCACACACACACACACACACACACACACACACACTCACTCACTCACTCACTCACTTTCTCACACACACACACACACACACACTGACACACACACATGCACACACTCACCAAAACACACATACACACACACGTTAGGTTTTGATTTGTGGGGCTTTTCATAGGCGTAATGGGTTTTACACCGTACAAACTGTATATTCTATCCCCTACACTTCCCCTAAACTCCGCATCTGCAGAATAATAAGTATGTGTAATTCAGTAGCTCCGCCCACCGACTCGTCTAACTCAGTAGCCCCGCCCACCGACTCATCGGATCACGCCAGCCAGCAATAAACACGTCGAAGAAGATAGCAAGATATAGTGGAAGAACACAGTCGCTGCATGAGCTTCCTTCGGATCCTAATATTAGGAATGTGTGATACTTCAATTATTTTTAATGAAGTTCCAGCTCACGTGAGGAAGAACGTTTGTGTGTTCGCTTCATTTCACTG
>NC_090188.1:677116-679616 GCF_024679245.1 Pseudorasbora parva
GTCTCGCTGCACCCGTCTCGCTGCACCCGTCTCACTGCACCCGTCTCACTGCTCCTGTCACCTGCCTCTCTCTTCAGGTTCCAGAAGATGGCCAATGGCTCTCTGGTCATTAGTGATGTCAGCACTGAGGACACGGGCCTGTACACCTGTATGGCGGGAAACAGCTGCAGCATCAGAGCTGCAGCGGCTCAGCTTTACGTCGTGGGTGAGGAGCTCAAACTACACTGATGAACGCTATTAGAGGAGGAGCTGTTCTGATTAATGCTCCTGTGTGTGTGTGTGTGTTCTCAGAGAAGCCTGTGCACCCGCGGGACGCTGACGAGGACCGGAGCCAGTTTAAGATGTTCCAGACGATCGCGCTCTCGGTGGCCGTGGCCGTGGCTTACATCATCGCGGTGCTGGGACTCATGTTCTACTGCAAGCAGAGACGCAAGAGCAAACGCCTGCAGAAGAGCCGAGCTGCTGAGGAGATGGAGTGTCTGAACACAGGTGTGTGTGTGTGTGAGGGTGTGCGTGCGTGCGTGAGTGAGTGAGTGAGTGAGTGAGTGAGTGAGTGAGTGGGTGAGTGAGTGAGTGAGTGAGTGAGTGAGTGAGTCAGTGAGTGAGTGAGTGAGTGAGTGAGTGAGTGAGTGAGTGAGTGAGTGAGTGAGTGAGTGAGTGAGTGAGTGAGTGAGTGAGTGAGTGAGTGAGTGAGTCAGTGAGTGAGTCAGTGAGTCAGTGAGTGGGTGAGTGGGTGAGTGAGTGAGTGAGTGAGAGAGTGAGAGAGTCAGTGAGTCAGTGAGTCAGTGAGTCAGTGAGTGAGTCAGTGAGAGAGTGAGTGAGTGAGTGAGTGAGTGAGTGAGTGAGTGAGTGAGTGAGTGAGTGAGTGAGTGAGTGAGTGAGTGAGTGAGTGAGTCAGTCAGTCAGTGAGTGAGTCAGTGAGTGAGTGAGTCAGTGAGTGAGTGAGTCAGTGAGTGAGTGAGTGAGTGAGTGAGTCAGTCAGTGAGTCAGTCAGTGAGTGAGTGTGTGTGTGAGTGAGTCAGTGAGTGAGTGACTGAGTGAGTGAGTGAGTGAGTGAGTGAGTGAGTGAGTGTGTGTGTGAGTTTGTGAGTGTGTGTGTGTGTGTGTGGATCTCAGAAAACCTTGCTAAATGATTAATGTGAGATGTTAAGTAGACTAATCAGTTGAATAATATCTGTTTTGAGATGATAACTCGCTCAATCATTCCCCTTTGATGTTCTAAAACAATATTTTTTTGTTGTTGCTTGGTTGCATATTATTTAAAATAAGAGCTTATGTATCATATTAACACCTGTTAAGCAGCGCAGATGGCCGTCTGAAGAGTGTGCTTGTTGTCCTGTAGGTGGCGCTGTTCAGATGAATGGCCACAGGGCGGCTGAGCTGCAGGAGGAAGTGGCTTTGACCAGCATCGGACCCTCAGCGGACTCTGAGAAACTGAGCTGCGCTGACCGGCTGGACTTCCCCAGAGCGCACCTGCAGGCCATCACCACGCTGGGTAATTCTCACTTCAGCTCACATTCAGAATAATGAACACTGGCTGTCAAACGTCTGCAATAAATAGGCTTTTTAATGTTTGTGGGGTCATGGGCGGCCAAGGCTCATTGATGCACGTGGGGAGCGAAGGCTGGCCCGTGGGGTCCGATCAAACAGACGAGCTACTGGAGCTCAAACTGCTCCAGAAGTTAATGCTGGTTCTGATAGAAAGCTGTCAGAATACACAGAGCAGCTCAGTTTGAGGCGTATGTATGGACCAGTCAGGGTGACCTCTGACCCCTGACCCCGCCGAAAGCACCAACAGTGGCACGTGAGCATCAGAACTGGACCACGGAGCAATGGAAGAAGGTGGCCTGGTCTGAGGAATCACGTGTTCTTCTACATCACGTGGATGGCCGGGTGTGTGTGTGTGTGTGTGGCTTACCTGGGGAACACATGGCCCCAGGATGCACTATGGGAAGAAGGCGAGCCGGCGGAGGCAGTGTGATGCTTTGGCCAATGTTCTGCTGGGAAACCTTGGGTCCTCCATCCATGTGGATGTTCCTTTGACACGCTCCACCTACCTAAGCATTGCTGAGACCATGTTCAGCCTTTCATGGAAACGGCAGAATGGGGGACCAACACAATATTAGGACAGTGGTCTTAATGTTATGCCTGATTGGTGATAATTCAGAAGCTGCTTCATGTTGTTTGATCCATTTTGAAGAGGATGATAATTATGGGAAAAAAACTTATGTGATTTCATTTGAAACATTGATTCTTAATTTCATGTAATGTCTCATACGTGTGTGTATGAACGTCAGTAACCGTGTGTGTTTGTGTGTGTGTGTATATGTGTGTGTGTGCGCGTATGTGTGTGTGTGTGCAGGCCGCGGCGTGTTCGGCGAGGTGTTTCTGGCTAAAGCGCGGGCGATAGTGGAGGCTGAGCAGGAGACACTGGTGCTGGTGAAGAGTTTGCAGAGCCGAGAGGAGAAGCTTCAGGCCGAGTTCAGGCGAGAGTTGGAGA
>NC_090188.1:682116-694616 GCF_024679245.1 Pseudorasbora parva
AAATGAAGAGAGTTTTTGCTTAAAACAGACAAAATGATCTGCCAATGGGGTGAGAAAAATAATCTGATTTCTGATTGAAATCTTGTTTCCGTCCCGATCAGAAATCAGATTATTTTTCTCACCCCATTGGCAGATCATTTTGCCTGTTTTAAGCAAAAACTCACTTCATTTAGATTTTATTTTCAACAAAACAAGAAAAATATCTCATGTCATTTTACTGATCTAGTAAATGCATCTTGATTTAAGAATTGTTAGATATTTAGACTGGAAACAAGACAAAATGACTGAGTAAGAAGAGCATCTTTGCAGTGCGTGAGTTGAATCAACCTTGATTATGTGATATAGACCCAGGAATGCGGATTTTAACAGGCAAACTTGCCAAAATAGGTTATTGGGCTTGTTTTGGGCTTGTAGTTGGCTGGTTTTGTTGTAAGAACTTGGCAACCCTGTCTGCCCACTCGCTGGAATAATGAACGTTAGAAGAAAAAGATAAGTGTAAATGATCTTTGCACGTGTTTTACAAACAGAACTTAAGGATACACAGAGTACAAGTGCTGGTCATACAACCCCAAATCAGAAAAAATTGGGACAGTATGGAATGTGCAAATGAAATAAAAAAGAAGTGATTTCTAAAATTACTTTGACTTGTATTTCATTGCAGACAATATGAACACAAAATATTTCATGTTTTGTCTGGTCAACTTCATGTCATTTGTAAATATGCATCCTTTCCTGTCATTCAGACCTGCAACACATTTCAAAAAAAGTTGGGACAGTAAAGCATTTACCACTTTGTAATGTTGCCCTTCCTTTTCACAACACTTAAAAGACGTTTAGGGACTGAAGACACCAAGTGATGAAGTGTTTCAGGTGTAATTTTGTCCCATTCTTCCTGCAAACAAGTCTTAAGGTGGGCAACAGTACGGGGTCTTCGTGTGCCACACATTTTCTATTGGAGACCGGTCGGGACTGCAGGCAGGCCAGTCAAGTACCCGTACCCTCTTCCTCCGCAGCCAGGACTTTGTAATGTGTGCAGAATGTGGTTTTGCATTGTCTTGTTGAAATATGCATGGACGTCCCTGGAAAAGATATCTTCTTGAAGGCAGCGTATTATGCTCCAAAATCTCTATGTACTTTTCAGCATTAATGGTGCCTTCACAGAAGTGAGGGTTACCTTTGCCAAGAGCACTGACTCAACCCCATGCCATGACAGACCCTGGCTTTTGGACTTGTTGCTGGTAACAGTCTGGATGATCCTTTTCTTCTTTGGTCCGGAGCACACGGCGTCCATTCCTCCCAAAAATACCTGAAATACTGATTCATCTGACCACAGTACACATTTCCACTGTGTGATGGTCCATCCCAGATGCCTCCGAGCCCAGAGAAGTCGACGGCGCTTCTGGACACTGTTAACATAAAGCTTCCTTTTGGCACAGTACAGTTTTAACTGGCATTTGTGGATGTAACTATGTATTGTGGTACTTGACAAAGGTTTGCCAAAGTAGTCCTGAGCCCATGTGGTGATATCGCTTCTAGATGAATGACGATTCTTGATGCAGTGCCGCCTGAGGGATCGGAGATCACGGTTGTTCAGCTTAGGCTTGCGGCCTTGATACAGATTCCTTCAATCTTGTAATTATGTTATGCACTGTTGAATGTGAAATATCCAAATCTCTTCCTATCTTTCTTTGAGGAACATTGTTTTTAAACATTTCAATAATTTTCTCACGTATTTGTTGGCAAACTGGCGATCCTCGGCCCATCTTTGCTCCTAAAGGATTAGATCTTTCTTGGATGCTGCTTTTGTACCAAATCATAATTTCAATCACCTGTTGACACCACCTGTTTCAAATCACATCATTGTTTAACCCTTTTACCTCATTACTAGCCCTAAATTACTCCTGTCCCAACTTTTTTTGAAATGTGTTGCAGGTCTGAATGACAGGAAAGGATGCATATTTACAAATGACATGAAGTTGACCAGACAAAACATGAAATATTTTGTGTTCATATTGTCTGCAATGAAATACAAGTCAAAGTAAATTTAGAAATCACTACTTTCTTTTTTTATTTGCGTTTTCCAAACTGTCCCAACTTTTTCTGATTTGGGGTTGTATTAGAATATCATCAAAAAGTTGATTTATTTCACTAATTCCATTCAAAAAGTGAAACTTGTATATTATATTCCTTCATTACACACAGACTGATAACTATATGATACTATATAATATCTATACCATAATCTGTCCATGGGGTGAGAAAAATAATCTTAATTCAACAGAAAACTAGATTATTTTTCTCACCCCATTGGCAGATTATTTATCTTATTTTAAGCAAAAACTCTCTTCATTTTGAGTTATTTGTCCCAAAACAAGATAATAATTTTTACTTGTCCATTAAATGTTTCTTAATATAAGAATTTTTTGATATTTTGACCAGAAACAAGACAAAAATACTAAGAGAGAAGAGCATTTTTTGCAGTGTGGTGTCCACATGCATGAAGAACGCCATCTAGTGTTGATGTGGGTCAGTCACACTCACAGCTGCTGTGTGTGTGTGTGTGTGTGTGTGTGTGTGTGTGTGTGTGTGTGTGTGTGTGTGTGTGTGTGTGTGTGTGTGAGGTATAGTAGGGCAGCTGGTGAGGAAGTGTGTGCGTGTGTGTGTGTGTGTGTGTGTGTGTGTGTGTGTGTGTGTGTGTGTGTGTGTGTGTGTGTGTGTGTGTGTGTGTGATGGGTAGGTTTAGGGGCAGGGGCAGTGTAAGGGGATAGTAAATACAGTTTGTACAGTATAAAAACCATTACGCCTATGGAGAGTCCCTGTAAACCACATAGACCAACATGTGTGTGTGTGTGTGTGTGTGTGTGTGTGTGTGTGTGTGTGTGTTCAGTGAGTATTATCAGCACAGGCAGGCCTTGATCCCCCTGCGCTGGCTGCCGGCTGAGGCTGTGTGTGACGGTCAGTTCTCCAGTAAATCAGATGTTTGGGCGTTTGCGGTGCTCATGTGGGAGATCTTCAGTCTGGGAGAAATGCCTTACTCCAGGCTCACTGACCTGCAGGTGCTGGAAGGTGAGGACACACACACACACACACACACACACACACACACACACACGCATACACACACACACACACACACACACACACACACACACACACACACACACACACACACATTTGATTTATTTCACTAATTCCATTCAAAAAGTGAAGCTTGTATATTATATTTCTTCATTACACGCAGACTGATATATTTCAAATGTTTATTTCTTTTCATTTTGATGATTATAGCTGACAACTAATGAAAATCCCAAATTCAGAATCTCAGAAAGTTAGAATATTGTGTAAAGGTTGAATATTGAAGACTCCTGGTGCCGCTTTCGGATCAGATAATGAACTCAAACACCGGCAGAGTCCCAATTCGCCTACTTATACTACGTCCTAAAAGTGTGAAGTATATACTTTTGAGTGTGTAGCAGAAGAGTATGCAAGCTTCGGGACTACTTCGCCATCTTTAACGGACTCCGTCGCTTAGTTACGAGCATCCCGTCACCGTTACCGCCCTGTCAATCATCGTCAGATTCGTCACAGACTCCTCCACATTCAGATTAATCTCCTGCCGTATCGGAGAGAAGTGTAGCCGCTCGTTGATCTGCCGTGTGTCGCTTTAATGCAGAGACTCTCCTCATGTGTTTGCAGTTTGAATATAATAATGCTTTAAAAAGTTAAAGGCCAAACGTGTCATTATAAAAGTTCTCAATGCTGCTGCAGATGAAATATAATGTGGACAGCACTGAATAATATATTTTTGTCAGGTTAAATATTGATAGTTGGTCACTCAAACCCCTTTATCTAAACCTCTCAACTTAACCGTCGGACTCGCACATCCGCCATGTTTGTAGTTTTTTAACACTTTTTATCTGCGTTTGTAGTTCTAATCAAATCCTCGTCCAACTCGCAATGGGTTGTGGGTAATATCAGCCGTTAGAGCGCCCATCGATCTGTACTTCAGAAATAGTGAACCATCCGGGTATGTTGGGAACACTCTTCAACATACTACGATCTGGGACACACTAATAATATTTTCGAGTACTATATAGTATGGATATTATGCGAGTTGGGATTCAGGGATGGACTGTTAAGGCGTTTCTCAATGTCAGAAGCATCCTTGACATTGAGAAACACCATGGGCCCTATTTTGCACCCGCGCAAAGCACACTTTTCCCATCCACAGAAGCACGTCGCTAAACTAGTGAAGGAACTTGCACTCTCTGGGCGGTTCAGCGCAAAAAAGGAGGCGTGTTCCGGCGCAAACAATCCCTGGTTTGCAGTTACAAAAACAGTTGCGCCACTGACCAGAAAAAACCTGGTCTAAAGTCAGCGGCGCGTTGTTCATTCTGCTATTTTAAGGGCGCATGCTTGACCATATAGCGTGCACAACGCGCATACACTTTGCTCATGTAATCAACACAGACGCAACAGTTATTTTTGCAAATCATAAATTGTTACACTAAAAAAAATATTAACACATGAGATGACGGAAATCATTGTGGTGTGCCACGAAGATGTGAAACAATAGGCATAAATCTAGCTTACAAATTATTCAGGCTTATTGTAGTAATGAAGGATCAGACCTGTTTGCCCAATAGTGCCAAGACATACAGTCTTGTTCAAAATAATAGCAGTACAATGTGACTGTGGTGTGACAGGCAGCGGGGCGAGGGACCGCGAGAGCGGGCCGGTGATTAATGTCAACGAGTGCCAGCTGCGTGGCACACCGGTCTCGTCTCGCGGCCATGGGACGGGAGCATAAAAGGAGGAGCATGGCAGCGGAAGACGAGAGAGGACCAGGCCTGGAGTTTATGTTTAGTTTTGTTTATGTGTTTGTGGGCAGTCGTCCGTGAGGGGCTGCCCACGTTTTATTTTGGTGTGTGTTTGCGGGCAGTCGTCCGTGAGGGGCTGTCCGCGGTTTTACTTTCGTTTTGTTTCTTTACTTTAAATAAATGCTGTTAAACGTTCGCCGGTTCCCGCCTCCTTCCTTCCCATCTACAAACCGTATTACATTGGTGCCGAAGCCCGGGAGGAAGGAGGGACGCGCTGTCGGAGAGCCCTCGCTGCTGAGGGGGATCGCGGTGCTGAGGAGTTCGGGCAGCGCGGATGATGAAAGACCGCGAGTGACTGCCCGAGGCGGTGGTGCTGGAGCGAGTGAAGACCGGTGGGACGGAGAGCTCGCTGCCGTGCCCCTGGGTCGAGGTGGGGTGGCGGCCGTCCTGGAGGGAGCGGAGGAGTTGCCGGCGTTCGCCGTGGGCCGGAGCCTGCTGCCATCCGCCGGAACGGGGAGGAGCAGGGAACGCGGAGCTCGCTGCCGACTGCCCTCAATAGGAGGAGCCACCGCCGGCCGCCAGGGGGCGGAGGAGGATCGGGCCGTCCACCGGGCGTCCAGCACCATCGCATAGCACCGCGAGGAAGAGCCTCTCGGCTGGTGAGGACCGAGCGGCAGTGTGTCGGGGAACCGGACCAGAATTTTTTTTTTTCTCTTTCTCTCTTTTCCCTCTCTCCCCTCTCTCGTCCTCGGGCTCCTCGTGCTCCCGTCTACATTTCTCTCGCCTCTCTGTCCTTACCCCCAGGTGCCGCGGCCGCCGTGATCGGCCCCCCCGGGAGAGGGGGGGAGGGGGAGTAGAGCGCCGTCTCGGGAGTGCCCCCCGGCCTGCGAGGGGCGATGGGGGTATGTGGTGTGACAGGCAGCGGGGCGAGGGACCGCGAGAGCGGGCCGGTGATTAATGTCAACGAGTGCCAGCTGCGTGGCACACCGGTCTCGTCTCGCGGCCATGGGACGGGAGCATAAAAGGAGGAGCATGGCAGCGGAAGACGAGAGAGGACCAGGCCTGGAGTTTATGTTTAGTTTTGTTTATGTGTTTGTGGGCAGTCGTCCGTGAGGGGCTGCCCACGTTTTATTTTGGTGTGTGTTTGCGGGCAGTCGTCCGTGAGGGGCTGTCCGCGGTTTTACTTTCGTTTTGTTTCTTTACTTTAAATAAATGCTGTTAAACGTTCGCCGGTTCCCGCCTCCTTCCTTCCCATCTACAAACCGTATTACATTGGTGCCGAAGCCCGGGAGGAAGGAGGGACGCGCTGTCGGAGAGCCCTCGCTGCTGAGGGGGATCGCGGTGCTGAGGAGTTCGGGCAGCGCGGATGATGAAAGACCGCGAGTGACTGCCCGAGGCGGTGGTGCTGGAGCGAGTGAAGACCGGTGGGACGGAGAGCTCGCTGCCGTGCCCCTGGGTCGAGGTGGGGTGGCGGCCGTCCTGGAGGGAGCGGAGGAGTTGCCGGCGTTCGCCGTGGGCCGGAGCCTGCTGCCATCCGCCGGAACGGGGAGGAGCAGGGAACGCGGAGCTCGCTGCCGACTGCCCTCAATAGGAGGAGCCACCGCCGGCCGCCAGGGGGCGGAGGAGGATCGGGCCGTCCACCGGGCGTCCAGCACCATCGCATAGCACCGCGAGGAAGAGCCTCTCGGCTGGTGAGGACCGAGCGGCAGTGTGTCGGGGAACCGGACCAGAATTTTTTTTTTTCTCTTTCTCTCTTTTCCCTCTCTCCCCTCTCTCGTCCTCGGGCTCCTCGTGCTCCCGTCTACATTTCTCTCGCCTCTCTGTCCTTACCCCCAGGTGCCGCGGCCGCCGTGATCGGCCCCCCCGGGAGAGGGGGGGAGGGGGAGTAGAGCGCCGTCTCGGGAGTGCCCCCCGGCCTGCGAGGGGCGATGGGGGTATGTGGTGTGACAGGCAGCGGGGCGAGGGACCGCGAGAGCGGGCCGGTGATTAATGTCAACGAGTGCCAGCTGCGTGGCACACCGGTCTCGTCTCGCGGCCATGGGACGGGAGCATAAAAGGAGGAGCATGGCAGCGGAAGACGAGAGAGGACCAGGCCTGGAGTTTATGTTTAGTTTTGTTTATGTGTTTGTGGGCAGTCGTCCGTGAGGGGCTGCCCACGTTTTATTTTGGTGTGTGTTTGCGGGCAGTCGTCCGTGAGGGGCTGTCCGCGGTTTTACTTTCGTTTTGTTTCTTTACTTTAAATAAATGCTGTTAAACGTTCGCCGGTTCCCGCCTCCTTCCTTCCCATCTACAAACCGTATTACATTGGTGCCGAAGCCCGGGAGGAAGGAGGGACGCGCTGTCGGAGAGCCCTCGCTGCTGAGGGGGATCGCGGTGCTGAGGAGTTCGGGCAGCGCGGATGATGAAAGACCGCGAGTGACTGCCCGAGGCGGTGGTGCTGGAGCGAGTGAAGACCGGTGGGACGGAGAGCTCGCTGCCGTGCCCCTGGGTCGAGGTGGGGTGGCGGCCGTCCTGGAGGGAGCGGAGGAGTTGCCGGCGTTCGCCGTGGGCCGGAGCCTGCTGCCATCCGCCGGAACGGGGAGGAGCAGGGAACGCGGAGCTCGCTGCCGACTGCCCTCAATAGGAGGAGCCACCGCCGGCCGCCAGGGGGCGGAGGAGGATCGGGCCGTCCACCGGGCGTCCAGCACCATCGCATAGCACCGCGAGGAAGAGCCTCTCGGCTGGTGAGGACCGAGCGGCAGTGTGTCGGGGAACCGGACCAGAATTTTTTTTTTTCTCTTTCTCTCTTTTCCCTCTCTCCCCTCTCTCGTCCTCGGGCTCCTCGTGCTCCCGTCTACATTTCTCTCGCCTCTCTGTCCTTACCCCCAGGTGCCGCGGCCGCCGTGATCGGCCCCCCCGGGAGAGGGGGGGAGGGGGAGTAGAGCGCCGTCTCGGGAGTGCCCCCCGGCCTGCGAGGGGCGATGGGGGTATGTGGTGTGACAGGCAGCGGGGCGAGGGACCGCGAGAGCGGGCCGGTGATTAATGTCAACGAGTGCCAGCTGCGTGGCACACCGGTCTCGTCTCGCGGCCATGGGACGGGAGCATAAAAGGAGGAGCATGGCAGCGGAAGACGAGAGAGGACCAGGCCTGGAGTTTATGTTTAGTTTTGTTTATGTGTTTGTGGGCAGTCGTCCGTGAGGGGCTGCCCACGTTTTATTTTGGTGTGTGTTTGCGGGCAGTCGTCCGTGAGGGGCTGTCCGCGGTTTTACTTTCGTTTTGTTTCTTTACTTTAAATAAATGTTTGTTGAGCGTTCGCCGGTTCCCGCCTCCTTCCTTCCCATCTACAAACCGTATTACAGTGACTAACCAGAATAATCAAGGTTTTTCGTATTTTTTTTATTGCTACGTGGCAAACAAGTTACCAGTAGGTTCAGTAGATTGTCAGAAAACAAATGAGACCCAGCATTCATGATATGCACGCTCTTAAGGCTGTGCAATTGGGCAATTAGTTGAAAGGGGTGTGTTCAAAAAAATAGCAGTGTCTACCTTTGACTGTACAAACTCAAAACTATTTTGTACAAACATTTTTTTAGCAATCCTGTGAATCACTAAACTAATATTTAGTTGTATGACCACAGTTTTTTAAAACTGCTTGACATCTGTGTGGCATGGAGTCAACCAACTTGTGGCACCTCTCAGCTGTTATTCCACTCCATGATTCTTTAACAACATTCCACAATTCATTCACATTTCTTGGTTTTGCTTCAGAAACAGCATTTTTGATATCACCCCACAAGTTCTCAATTGGATTAAGGTCTGGAGATTGGGCTGGCCACTCCATAACATTAATTTTGTTGGTTTGGAACCAAGACTTTGCCCGTTTACTAGTGTGTTTTGGGTCATTGTCTTGTTGAAACAACCGTTTCAAGGGCATGTCCTCTTCAGCATAGGGCAACATGACCTCTTCAAGTATTTTAACATATGCAAACTGATCCATGATCCCTGGTATGCGATAAATAGGCCCAACACCATAGTAGGAGAAACATGCCCATATCATGATGCTTGCACCTCCATGCTTCACTGTCTTCACTGTGTACTGTGGCTTGAATTCAGAGTTTGGGGGTCGTCTCACAAACTGCCTGTGGCCCTTGGACCCAAAAAGAACAATTTTACTCTCATCAGTCCACAAAATGTTCCTCCATTTCTCTTTAGGCCAGTTGATGTGTTCTTTGGCAAATTGTAACCTCTTCTGCACATGCCTTTTTTTTAACAGAGGGACTTTGCGGGGGATTCTTGAAAAATAGATTAGCTTCACACAGACGTCTTCTAACTGTCACAGTACTTACAGGTAACTTCAGACTGTCTTTGATCATCCTGGAGGTGATCATTGGCTGAGCCTTTGCCATTCTGGTTATTCTTCTATCCATTTTGATGGTTGTCTTCCGTTTTCTTCCACGTCTCTCTGGTTTTGCTCTCCATTTTAAGGCATTGGAGATCATTTTAGCGGAACAGCCTATCATTTTTTGCACCTCTTTATAGGTTTTCCCCTCTCTAATCAACTTTTTAATCAAAGTACGCTGTTCTTCTGAACAATGTCTTGAACGACCCATTTTCCTCAGCTTTCAAATGCATGTTCAACAAGTGTTGGCTTCATCCTTAAATAGGGGCCACCTGATTCACACCTGTTTCTTCACAAAATTGATGACCTCAGTGATTGAATGCCACACTGCTATTTTTTTGAACACACCCCTTTCAACTAATTGCCCAATTGCACCGCCTTAAGAGCGTGCATATCATGAATGCTGGGTCTCATTTGTTTTCTGAGAATCTACTGAACCTACTGGTAACTTGTTTGCCACGTAGCAATAAAAAATATACGAAAAACCTTGATTATTCTGGTTAGTCACATTGTACTGCTATTATTTTGAACAAGACTGTATCTGTATAAGGACATCTGACAGATTGGTTTGTCCATCTAAAAAACTGAAAAAACTGTTTAACCGCCGCTATTTCGGGTATGTTTCTCCATCCCCACACTACACAACTCCTCTGTCCTTCACTGCTCTTCAAGAACATCAGTCTCCTCGGCTGTGAACCGCTCCTGGCGTGCGTCTGGTAAATACGCCATAATAATAGCGATCTATAAGGGAACTTGCGCAACTGCTTTTAAAGGGAATGCTGGATGCCGCTCTGATTGGTTTATTCACGTTACGCCCAAACCACACCTATGAATAATGAAGCTACTTCAGACCAACCCATTTTAGATTTGCGCCGGCGCAAGAGCCATTTATCCCGCCGGGAAAATAGCAACAGCGCCGAGACCCGCCCACAAAGTTACTTGGGCTTCGCGCTTTGACACTTGCGTTTCAGATCGTTAAAACAGAGCCCCTTCAGTCTAGTTCTGTAGGCGACACTCATGAGAGAGACTGCTGACTCATCCTGGACTTGTTGTCATAGCAACAGGTCCGTAAGCTTAAACCTGCTCAGGCTTATTTCATGTAAACGGGATTAGATTAATCTTGAGGTGATTTATTTAAAATCTGTCCCAGCCACTGCTACTTTATTACAAGTATATGTGTGTGTGTGTGTGTGTGTGTGTCAGCTCTGCAGGCTGGTCCTCTGACCCCGTCTCCTCCAGAAGGTTGTCCGCCCCAGCTCTGCCGTCTGATGAGCCGCTGCTGGGCCTCCAGTCCTAAAGATCGGCCTTCGTTCGGCCAGATCGCTCAGACTCTGGCAGATGTTCCTAAAGTCTGACCGCGGTCCGAGAACACACACACTTCAGACGCGCTCAGGACCGGCTTCACACGCCTTAAACACGCCTTAAACACACACTCTGAAAACACTCACGGATTGGCCGGAGACTCCCTCATCAGGGACGCCAGAGGGAGTCGGGCGGCGAACTTTCACCTCTGACCTCTTGACAATCACAGCTCCATGAGGCCACAGACACTGGAGGAGGAACTGCAGATGTGGAATCAGTGTGTGTGTGTGTGTGGATTAGTGGGATTCGCTCACTAGAGACTGAAATACACCGCTATAAGACACTGCTAAAAATGCTCTTCTTCCTCAGTCATTCTGTCTCGTTTCCAGTCCAAATATCTGACAATTCTTAAATCAAGATGCTTGCTATGATTTCCTTTCGGAAACCGCAACAAACAAAGGGAGACGCCACACACCGCTGCATAAAATATTTATTACACTAAAGTGACATAAACATGAAATGTTGGATATTCAGTGTACATGTAATCAGTCCAACCAAATACCAAACAGGCAGTGCGGATCGACTCGGGGAGATGACCCAACGTGAGCTCGGCTGCGGCTGTGCTCTCCTCCAACTCCCACATAACGCCAGATCTCAGGCACTCATGATGATGAGCAAACGACGGACAAAACACTCCTGCATTGGATGCCCAAACGCGCTCCTGCTCGGTTTGATCCAGTCCCTCTTAAAGTGACAGGATCAGGTTCAGGTGACACCACGCCTTCCCTCAGCCAATCACCTATAACTCAGGATTAAACAAACTCCGTCACATGCATTTACTAGATCAGTAAAACAACATAAGATATTTGTTCTTGTTTTCTTAAAAATCAAATCTAAATGAAGAGAGTTTTTGCTTAAAACAGGCAAAATGATCTGCCAATGGGGTGAGAAAAATAATCTGATTTCTGTTCGGGACGGAAACAAGACAGAATGACTGAATAAGAAGAGCATTTTTAGCCGTGCACTGTTAACAACACTGCAAAACACGTCCATCCGATGTATTTTTGCTCTTTTTTACTCATTTTGATACTTGTTCCGCTTTATATTTTCAGTCATGCCTGTTCGTCAGTAAATGTGTCTTGATTTAAGTGTGTTTGGAAGCGAGATCTGATCATGTTTGCAGTGTTAATGGACGTGTTTGTGTGAGGAACGAGAGATTTTATGTTTCTTTGAGGGACTCACATGTTCACTGTGTTACTGTAATAAATTAATATGCAATGCCTCAGATTATAAGCCATGATTAATCACAGTTTTATCTTTGATCTCAGTCATTGTGTGTGTGTGTGTGTGTGTGTGTGTGTGTGTGTGTGTGTGTGTGTGTGTGTGTGTGTGTGTCGAGCCGCGCTTCCCATCAGGAGCCACTAGAGGGCCTCAGGGGATTTAAAATAGACACGCAATCTGATCTGAAAAAACAACTAAAACTCGAGACACTTGAGGAAGGGTTCTCACAGTGAGTTATAGACTTGGGAATTATTATAACTAATGTACATTTTACTAGTTATTTTTAATTTGATCAAATAAAACTAAATATTGTATTTTAAAACCCATTATGTCACAGATGACCGTTTAAAAGAGCAGGAATCCTGAAGCTTCATGCATGGAAACTAGGATTAGAACAGGAAATCTTTTTTATTACAGTAAATACACCGATCAGGCATAACATTATAACCGGTGAATAACACTGATGATCTCTCCTGCTAGTGGGTGGGATATATTAGGCAGCAAGTGAACATTTAGTCCTCAGAGTTGATGTGTGTGAAGCAGGAGAAATGGGCAAGCGTAAGGATTTGAGCGAGTTTGGCCAGATTGTGACGGCTAGACGACTGGGTCAGAGCATCTCCAAAACTGCAGCTCTTGTGGGCTGTTCCCGGTCTGCAGTGGTCAGTATCTATCAAAAGTGCTCCAAGGAAGGACCAGTGGAGAACCGGCCACAGGGTCAT
>NC_090188.1:704616-724616 GCF_024679245.1 Pseudorasbora parva
TTACAAAGTATTATTGCTCGTCTAAGATTTATCATGGGAGTGAAGGAGGGGCGAGATTTTGAAGCCTAAAAAAGTGCATCCATCCGTCCATCATAAAAGTGCATCTGTCCGTCATAAAAGTGCATCTATCCATCATAAAAAAGTGCATCTATTTATCATAAAAGTGCAACTGTCCGTCATAAAAGTGCATCTGTCCATCATAAAAAAGTGCATCTATCCATCATAAAAGTGCATCTATCCATCATAAAAGTGCATCCATCCATCATAAAAGTGCATCTATCCATCATAAAAGTGCATCCATCCATCATAAAAGAGCATCTGTCCGTCATAAAAGTGCATCTATCCATCATAAAAAAGTGCATCTATCCATCATAAAAAAGTGCATCTATCCATCATAAAAGTGCATCCATCCATCATAAAAGTGCATCTATCCATCATAAAAGTGCATCCATCCATCATAAAAGTGCATCTGTCCGTCATAAAAGTGCATCTATCCATCATAAGAAAGTGCATCTATCCATCATAAAAGTGCATCTATCCATCATAAAAGTGCAACTGTCCGTCATAAAAGTGCATCTGTCCATCATAAAAGTGCATCTGTCCATCATAAAAGTGCATCTATCCATCATAAAAGTGCATCTGTCCATCATAAAAGTGCATCTGTCCATCATAAAAGTGCATCTGTCCATCATAAAAGTGCATCTGTCCGTCATAAAAGTGCATCTGTCCATCATAAAAGTGCATCTGTCCGTCATAAAAGTGCATCTGTCCATCATAAAAGTGCAACTGTCCGTCATAAAAGTGCATCTGTCCATCATAAAAGTGCATCTGTCCGTCATAAAAGTGCATCTATCCATCATAAAAAAGTGCATCTATCCATCATAAAAGTGCATCTATCATCATAAAAGTGCATCCATCCATCATAAAAGTGCATCTGTCCGTCATAAAAGTGCATCCATCCATCATAAAAGTGCATCTATCCATCATAAAAGTGCATCTATCCATCATAAAAGTGCATCTATCCATCATAAAAAAGTGCATCTATCCGTCATAAAAGTGCATCTATCCATCATAAAAGTGCATCTATCCATCATAAAAGTGCATCTATCCATCATAAAAAAGTGCATCCATCCATCATAAAAGTGCATCTATCCATCATAAAAAAGTGCATCTATCCATCATAAAAGTGCATCCATCCATCATAAAAGTGCATCTATCCATCATAAAAGTACCAGGACCGCAAACCCAGGCCTGATTTACTCACACAACCCCTCACCAGAATAAAAGAGGAGAGGGAGCCCGAGCTCAGAGCGATGAGCGGAGACTGCCGGTGTTATGAAGGCGCATTTAGGAGAATCTCAGGAATAAATGACACATCTCAAAATGTCCTCTAAAGCATAAAAGTGCATCTATCCATCATAAAAGTGCATCTATCCATCATAAAAGTGCATCTATCCATCTATCTATTATAAAAATGCTCCATACGGCTCCTGAAGCGAAGCAAAAAATATCTAAAATTATAACTTTATAAACTATAGTCCGAACTCTTAAAGGGCCAGCTCACCATTAGTGAGAATCCTGGGATCATTCCTAATGTGGCTCAAACCCGTCAGACTTTCCTTCCTCATATAAAGCCTCGGAGTCTCTTCAGAACATCTGGAATAATCCGGACGGATCCGTTTCTCTTCATGAAGTTCCTGAAGCGTCAGTGGAAGTTGCTTAGCCTGTCAATGGAGGACAGAAATCTGTCCATTTCATTACTAATATCTTCATTTGTGTTCAGAAGATGAGTCACATTTAATCTGACCATTAAAGTTGTGTAGACTCGTACATTAAATTACACTGCAAAAAAAATGATTTAAGTTTTCCAGCACAAATATCAAAATATCCTTAAATCAAAACACATTTACTGACATGAAAAATGAATAAATCTTGTTGTCTGAGAAACTGAGCAAAAAAAGTGAGTTTATCCTTAAATCGAGCAAATATCTGTCATTGTGTCTGAACATCACTCACATCTAAATTAACTTGATTTTTATGAACACATTGGCCGATATTTGTTCTTGTTTTAATTAAAAAATCACTTTCACAAGATTTCTGGCCTCAAACTTTAAGCTATTTTTTGTCAAACTAATTAAAAGTAATGGAGATCTGTTGGAGACTGCACTGGTACGGCTCGTGTGCTTTAGAGGACATTTTGAGATGTGTCATTTATTCCTGAGATTCTCCTAAATGCGCCTTCATAACACCGGCAGTCTCCGCTCATCGCTCTGAGCTCGGGCTCCCTCTCCTCTTTTATTCTGGTGAGGGGTTGTGTGAGTAAATCAGGCCTGGGTTTGCGGTCCTGGTCTTCTCTCTGTGGTGTCACATGTCCGGTCCTTTGGTTGGTGATTTGAAGTCACAACAGACGCGACGGGCTGTGAGCTTTAAATAGAACCGGCGACTGACATTCTGTTACAGAGAGACAGAGAGAGAGAGAGAGAGAGAGAGAGAGAGAGAGAGAGAGAGAGAGAGAGAGAGAGTGTGTGTGTGTGTGTGTGAGAGAGGGCATGTTTTTATGACATATGAGCAGGGGTTTTCAAACTGGGGTCCTCCAGAAGGTTCTATGGGGTCCCCAGAAAAATCTCAGATAATTAAAAGACAAGGAAAAGCATAAATGGATAAAGTCTACCAAACAATCTTTTTAAACAACAGCATACCTTTCAGAATTGTATATGTTTGCTTTGTATCTTGCTTGTGAGTTTTTCTCACTATAGTCCCTTTATCTCGCTCACTGCTTACGGTACATACATTTATTTTGAACGTTGCTTATACAATTCATTTTTAATGGAACACCTTCTTCAGGTTAATATATCCAACATTAAGTATATCCAATTTAAATTTGGAAACAATGCTGTATTTAAAATCTCATACTTACTATCTATCTAACAGTTTAAATGTTTTTTCATATAAATATAAAGATGGATTTAAGGGGGTCCCCATAAAGGTGCATCATATTTGGGGTCCTTGACATCGTAAAGTTTGAAAACCTCTGACATATGAGGACTCAAATGTGTGTAATGCCATGGGTATGACACAGGTATTACAGGAGAGGGTGAAATATGAGGACATTACCCATGGCCCCACTTTACAAAAGGCTTATAAATCACACAGGAGGAGTTTTTATGAGAAAGGAAAAATGCAGAATGTTTCCTGGGATGGGTAGGTTTAGGGGCAGTGTGTGTGTGTGTGTGTGTGTGTGTGGGCATGTTTTTGTGACATATGAGGACTCAAATGTGTATAATGCCATGGGTATGACACAGGTATTACAGGAGAGGGTGAAATATGAGGACATTACCCATGGCCCCACTTTACAAAAGGCTTATAAATCACACAGGAGGAGTTTTTATGAGAAAGTAAAAATGCAGAATGTTTCCTGTGATGGGTAGGTTTAGGGGCTGTGTGTGTGTGTGTGTGTGTGTGTGTGTGTGTGCTGGATCTCAGAGTGCCAGAACAGTCTCGGCTTGCCTGGATCCATTCTGAAGAGACTGGAAGTGGTTTGGGAATCAAATCAAGCCCCATTTCTCTCATTTGCTTGTCGTTCCAAACACGTTTTTCATATTCAAAAAATGACAATTTTAATAAATCTCCGAAAAGCACAATTACAAAAAAAAAAATCATCATACGTTTCAATGGTTCCTATTTGGGACCCTGGAGCCCAACACCAGTCCTAATCTCACGGTTATATCTGTGGCAAAAGCCAACAATACATCATATGGGTCAGAATTATACATTTTTCTTTTGTGCCAAAAATTATCAGGATATTAAGATCATATTCCATGAAGATATTTCTGACTTTTTCTACCATAAATGTATTGTAAGTAGTGAAATGCATTGCTAAGGACTTAATTGGCAAAACATGCTCTTCTTACTCTGTATTTTGGTCTTGTTTCTAGTCAAAATATCTAAAAATTCTTACATTAAGGAACATTTACTAGACTTGTAAAATTATTGTCTTTTTTTGGGAAAAATAACTCAAAATTAGGAGAGTTTTTGCTTAAAATAAGATAAATAATCTGCCAATGGGGTGAGAAAAATAATCTTGTTTCTGATTGGGACGGAAACAAGAAACAAGATTTCAAACAGAAATAAGATTATTTTTCTCACCCCATTGGCAGATCATTTATCTTATTTTAAGCAAAAACTCTCTTCATTTCATCAGAACAAGAAAAATATCTTATTTAAGAATATTTACATATTTAGACTAGAAACCAGACAAAATGACTAAATAAGAAGAGCATTTTTTGCAGTGTAAGATGAGTGTATAGTGATCAGTGTAAGATGAGTGTACAGTGATCAATGTATAGTGATCAGTGTAAGATGAGTGTATATTGATCAGTGTAAGATGAGTGTATAGTGATCAATGTATAGTGATCAGTGTAAGATGAGTGTATAGTGATCAGTGTAAGATGAGTGTATAGTGATCAATGTATAGTGATCAGTGTAAGATGAGTGTATAGTGATCAGTGTAAGATGAGTGTATAGTGATCAGTGTAAGATGAGTGTATAGTGATCAGTGTAAGATGAGTGTTTAGTGATCAGTGTAAGATGAGTGTATAGTGATCAGTGTAAGATGAGTGTATAGTGATCAGTGTAAGATGAGTGTATAGTGATCAGTGTAAGATGAGTGTATAGTGATCAGTGTAAGATGAGTGTATAGTGATCAGTGTATAGTGATCAGTGTAAGATGAGTGTATAGTGATCAGTGTAAGATGAGTGTATGGTGATCAGTGTAAGATGAGTGTATAGTGATCAGTGTAAGATGAGTGTATAGTGATCAGTGTAAGATGACTGTATAGTGATCAGTGTAAGATGAGTGTATAGTGATCAGTGTAAGATGAGTGTATAGTGATCAGTGTAAGATGAGTGTATAGTGATCAGTGTAAGATGAGTGTATAGTGATCAGTGTAAGATGACTGTATAGTGATCAGTGTAAGATGAGTGTATAGTGATCAGTGTAAGATGACTGTATAGTGATCAGTGTAAGATGAGTGTATAGTGATCAGTGTAAGATGACTGTATAGTGATCAGTGTAAGATGAGTGTATAGTGATCAGTGTAAGATGAGTGTGTAGTGATCAGTGTAAGATGAGTGTATAGTGATCAGTGTAAGATGAGTGTATAGTGATCAGTGTAAGATGACTGTATAGTGATCAGTGTAAGATGACTGTATAGTGATCAGTGTAAGATGAGTGTATAGTGATCAGTGTAAGATGACTGTATAGTGATCAGTGTAAGATGAGTGTATAGTGATCAGTGTAAGATGAGTGTATAGTGATCAGTGTAAGATGACTGTATAGTGATCAGTGTAAGATGAGTGTATAGTGATCAGTGTAAGATGAGTGTGTAGTGATCAGTGTAAGATGAGTGTATAGTGATCAGTGTAAGATGACTGTATAGTGATCAGTGTAAGATGAGTGTATAGTGATCAGTGTAAGATGAGTGTATAGTGATCAGTGTAAGATGACTGTTATAGTGATCAGTGTAAGATGAGTGTATAGTGATCAGTGTAAGATGACTGTATAGTGATCAGTGTAAGATGAGTGTATAGTGATCAGTGTAAGATGACTGTATAGTGATCAGTGTAAGATGACTGTATAGTGATCAGTGTAAGATGAATGTATAGGGATCAGTGTATAGTGATCAGTGTAAGATGAGTGTATAGTGATCAGTGTAAGATGAGTGTGTAGTGATCAGTGTAAGATGAGTGTATAGTGATCAGTGTAAGATGAGTGTATAGTGATCAGTGTAAGATGACTGTATAGTGATCAGTGTAAGATGACTGTATAGTGATCAGTGTAAGATGAGTGTATAGTGATCAGTGTAAGATGACTGTATAGTGATCAGTGTAAGATGAGTGTATAGTGATCAGTGTAAGATGAGTGTATAGTGATCAGTGTAAGATGACTGTATAGTGATCAGTGTAAGATGAGTGTATAGTGATCAGTGTAAGATGAGTGTGTAGTGATCAGTGTAAGATGAGTGTATAGTGATCAGTGTAAGATGACTGTATAGTGATCAGTGTAAGATGAGTGTATAGTGATCAGTGTAAGATGAGTGTATAGTGATCAGTGTAAGATGAGTGTATAGTGATCAGTGTAAGATGAGTGTATAGTGATCAGTGTAAGATGAGTGTATAGTGATCAGTGTAAGATGAGTGTATAGTGATCAGTGTAAGATGAGTGTATAGTGATCAGTGTAAGATGAGTGTATAGTGATCAGTGTAAGATGACTGTATAGTGATCAGTGTAAGATGACTGTATAGTGATCAGTGTAAGATGACTGTATAGTGATCAGTGTAAGATGAGTGTATAGTGATCAGTGTAATATGAGTGTATAGTGATCAGTGTAATATGAGTGTATAGTGATCAGTGTAAGATGACTGTATAGTGATCAGTGTAAGATGACTGTATAGTGATCAGTGTAAGATGAGTGTATAGTGTAATGTTAGTTTGCTGTTTTCTGCAAAAGGCGAGCGAGTGAAGCCCACATGGCCGGTAAACGCCTGACAAATGTGCTTTGGTGACACATGTTGGTGTTAGTAGTGCTAGTTGTGGTTGAGTGATCCCATCACCTGCCGGTTCAGACTCAACAGCTGAGCAAACGCGGCGGCGTCTTTGAGCTCTTCCAGCTGCTAATGCAACAGGTTTCAGATCAGTCTCACAGGAGGTTGTTAGCGGTGTAGAGTTGCTGAGAAATGTCCTGCATCAGATGCTGCTTTCATTCTCTTTGCACACATTGCACAGCAACATTAGATTAGAAAATGTGCTTAAAGTGTACAAGGTGTTAAAGGGATAGTGCACTTTAAAATGAAAATTCTGTCATCCTTTCTCACCCTCAAGTTGTTTCAAACCTGTGTGAGTTTCTTTCTTCAGCTGAACACAAGGGAAGATATTTTGATTTTTTAAGCCATAATTTTAACTTTGTCCTCATTTTGACACATGCTATACCCTTTACTAAGTATTCAATAATTTTAACTTTTTATGCCACAATTTCAAATTTGTCATAATTTTGATACATGCTATAACTTGTAGTAAATATGCCATAATTTTGACTTTTTAAAGGGATAGTTCACTATAGGTCATCCTTTCTCACCCTCAAGTTGTTTCAAACCTGTATGAGTTTCTTTCTTCAGCTGAACACAAAGGAAGATATTTTGAAGAATGTCAGTAACCAAACAGTTAACTGGAGCCATTGACTTCCATAGTTGTGATTCAAAAAAAAATACTATGGGCCCACTTTAAGACAGAATGAACGGATCCAATACACTGATACACATCTGATATTCTCACAGCTTTACACTTCTCTTTCTCCCAGACATTTATATTTTCAATATTTTATAAGTCATGCACCAAGTGTATGCCAACTAAACTAATCTTGATTTTGTTTTAAACTGAAACATACTTTTAAAGTATGGCTATGGGTGCACACACTTGTGCCTAAGAACCGTCTTCTTCGATTTTGCTATGAACTGATCAGTGCTCAAAAAAAGTTGGGGAAATGTTTATGACTCCTGATAGACTGTCTGAAACAACAACAACAAAAAACCTTTTAAAGATGGAAAAAAATCATCACTGACTTTCAAAGCTGCGACAGAAACGACTTTCGACTTCGAGGACCAGGGCCGGTGTTTGCTATAGGCGAGCTAGGCGGTTGCCTAGGGCGACAATTGTGTTAGGGGCGCGAGCGCGCTCTAGTGCCGCCCATTACTTCCCATTAAGCATATAATCGGAACAAGCGAAATACAACATAATGTTCATAAAACATGATCATCATAGGGCGCCCCCTCAGCCACACGTTTAATTACTTATCAATCTGATTATTGGATTGAATTGATGGTGATTATTGATTATTAGTTCAGGCGTTAGGTCAGGCAAGTGCTCATCTTGCGCGTTCATCAAAAATGAGGCGCCTAAACACCGCGGGTGCAGAGGTTCGATCCCGCCTTTTACCACAGTTGCTCTATTTCCTTTTCCCATTACATATCAGATCGGAAAGGCATTTATTTTCAATAAAAAGTGAGAAAATGTTTGAAAAGTGGAAATAAAGCGTCGAACGTGTTTAATAATAAGTGCTCTCGGTTAGGGGTAGGCCTAGGAAAACAGACGTGCTGAATTAGAATAGAGACGATAAAAGTGAGTGGAGTGGGGTGGAGGGTTGGGGGGCGCAAAATTCCATCTCGCCTAGGGCAACCAAAGAGCTAGAGCCGGCCCTGTCGAGGACCTTGATAGAAATGTAGTGGAGTAAAGAGGACGATATTTGTCTTTCAGATGGAGTGAAGTTAAAGCTGACTTAAAATCAGTTTTTAGTCGCATAACATCGGTTAATGGAACATTTTAAGCATTGTCTTTTAACTATTATAGTATTTTAAAGGACAAAAACATAAACTTTAACTATTGTTTTTTTTACATCAACGGTACTGATTGCACCACATTACGTCATAATTCCGTCCAATTTAATCTGCTCAGATCCATGCTGGAGAAAAAAGTGACCAAAAGCTTAGTTTTATAGACTGAACCATTCTCAAATAAAGCACGAAGAGCTCATTGGCATGTATGCAACACTTCAGCGCATTGGTACATGTCATCATAAGCATGATTTGAGGTTACATGTGTCGCCCCCTACTGGTCTGGTGGTATGTGTTACGTCACCATTAAATAAACAGGAAAAATGGAAAAACATAACATACAAAGTGACCATAGAGACGCAATGACGGTGCAACAAATTAGTTTAATAAAGGATAAGACTTAACAAACAGAGCATGGTGGGAAATTAACACACAAAACCAACCCTGACTACACATGTCTGTAAAGAAAAGTGAAACTTGCCTACCTCCCGTCCAAACAAAAGACAAGTTGTCGTGAGTCTTCCGGTTCCTCTAGCTGCTACACTAAACTACCGACAAGATAAACAACGTGAAAGAAAACCCCTCACCTTTTCCCCACCAGCTCTCAAAGTAACCCATAAACTAAAACACATGATTATCCCCTTTCCGGAGCATAGTAAGATGTACGAGCGCGGTGCTTTCGCTCCGTCGATGAAAAGGAGCAGGTGGAAAATAGAAGCCGGACATCCGGACATCAGGCAGGTGTTTTTAAAGCGGTTGCCCAACCCACAATCAGTAACCAGCGGGACACAGCGCGGCCTCTAGGGGAGACAGAAGGAACAGCAGCAGCACAACCGCAACAGAGCAGCATAATTCACTTCACTCTTTAGCGTAACACCCCTACCCTTAAAAAAAAATAAATTGGGGTTTAAATGAACTACAAAATTACAAAAATGTTTACAAATGAACGTGTTTTTTTTACAAACCATTCAGCAACGGCTCCATAACCTGTTAAACTGAAACAAATGAGAAAATATATATTAATGGGCAACAGTGCATTTTTTTTTTTTTTAATATTTAAATCCCACAATTTATTTGCAGGGATATTTCTCTCAAGCACGAGACAATGCATCTGCAACTACATTGTCACGTCCTCGAATGTGTCTAATCTCCAAGTTGTAACCTTGAAGAATCAAACTCCAACGCATTAAGCGCTGGTTACTATTACGCATGCGATCAAGAAAAACCACAGGGTTATGATCTGTGTAAACCACAACCGGGCATGCAGAACCTCCGACATAAACCTCAAAATGCTGGACGGCGAGCACAAGAGAAAGGGCTTCCTTTTCTATTGTCGAATAAGCACGCTGATGACAATTAAATTTGCGCGAAAAGAAACAGACGGGGTGTTCAAGACCATCCCCGTCAAGTTGTAAAAGAACAGCTCCCGCTCCCAAGTCACTTGCATCCACAGCGATGGAAAAAGGCTGGGAAAAATCAGGAGCGGCCAGCACGGGCGCAGTAGTCAGCAGGGCTTTAACTGACTCGAAAGCAGCTTGACTTTGTGTAGTCCAGTTGTAGGTTACTTTTGAACTAAGCAAATCAGTAAGAGGCGAGGCAAAAGTTGAAAAGTTTTTACAGAATGACCGGTAGTAACCTACCATGCCAAGAAAACGACGGAGCTCGCGACGGGTAGTTGGAGGAGGATAATTCAAAATCGCCTCAACTTTACTCTGGACAGGACGCACCTGCCCACGGCCAACCACTTTACCCAGATATATCACGGTAGCCTGGCCAAACTCACACTTAGCCAGGTTAATGGTTAAATTAGCTCCCGACAGCCTGCGAAAGACAGTTGAAAGGTGGGTCATATGTGAAGGCCATGTGGCACTATAAATCACCAAGTCATCCAAATAGGCTTCGCAGTTAGGCACACCATCAAGAACGCCATTGATGAGCCTCTGAAAGGTGGCAGGGGCATTTCGAAGGCCAAAGGCCATGGCGGTATATTGCAGGAAGTGGTCTGGAGTCACGAAGGCGGAGACCTCTTTGGCACGAAGGGTCAACGGGACTTGCCAGTAACCTTTCAACAGGTCAATTTTACTGACAAATACAGCGGAACCCAGGCGATCAACACAATCGTCAATACGCGGTAATGGGTAACTGTCAGATTTAGTAACGGCGTTCACCCTTCTAAAATCTGTGCAGAAGCGCATGGAACCATCACTCTTTGGAACAAGTAAACATGGCGAGCTCCACGGGCTATTGCTAGATTCCGCGATCCCATTCTCCAGCATAAATTTTACCTCACTCTGAATTAACAACCTTTTATATGGGTTGGTGCGATAAGGGTGCTGTTTTATTGGGCATGTAGCCCCCACATCAATATCATGTTCAATTACCGTTGTGCGACAAGGCACATCAGGAAACAAACTCTCATGTTGTTCAATCAAAGAGATTAAATCCTTACGTTCTGACGCGGACAGCTTAGACAAAAACGAATCTAAGTCATTAAGAACCTCAGAATTCTTCATTCTCCCTTCAATAACTTCAACAGATGGAACACGACCCTCGTCCTCCAGCAAAGCATTCGCCACAGCACCCTGTTGTACCGACAGAGACACATGTTTAGCTGGCTTCACAGTCACCAGTGAAGAAACAACTTCAGCACCACATCTCTTAGACAGCGCCACTTCTGTTGCGCAAGCATCATTGTTGACAGTAGGAGTACAAGGAGATTTGAGCTTAGAAATCGAACCCTCCTCTCGATCATGATACAATTTCAAACGATTAATATGGCATAGTGTGGTCTTTCTCCTTCGATCTGGTGTAGAGATGACATAATTCAAATCATTCACTCGCCGTTCGACACGATAAGGCCCACTGTAACGAGCCTGCAAAGCAGAACCCATCCCAGGAATCAACACAAGAACTTTATCACCCTCTCTAAAGCTTCGAGAAACAGCCTTCTGATCAAACCTCTGCTTCATCCTTTTTTGACAAAGACCCAAATTATCTTTGGCCAACTGACATGCACAACGAAGCCTATTACGCATGTTGGACACGTAATCAGACAAACTGAGACACTTCTTAGGCTCAGCGAGCCACGATTCTTTCAACAGTTTTAAAGGCCCACGAACTGTGTGCCCAAAAACAAGTTCCGACGGGCTAAATCCCAAACTTTCCTGCACTACCTCGCGCACAGCAAAAAGAGCTAGCGGAACACCTTCATCCCAATCGCGCTGAAACTCGAGGCAAAAACTCTTGAGCATATTTTTCAATGTTTGATGAAACCTCTCGAGTGCACCCTGACTTTGAGGACGATACGGGCTGGATGTAACATGATGGACCGCGAGCTGGCGCATAGCTTGAGCGAACACACGGGACATAAAATTAGTACCGCGATCTGACTGAATAGTTTTCGGAAGGCCAAAAAGAGAGAAAAAACCCATCAAGGCCTTAATAACGGCAGGAGCGGTGATTTTACGAAGCGGAACAGCCTCTGGAAAACGAGTCACACTACACATAATGGTTAGTAACCATTGATTCCCAGATTTTGTTCGAGGCAATGGGCCCACACAGTCTAATATAACGTGTTCAAAAGGCTCAGACGTAACAGGAATCGGCTGTAAAGGCGCAGGAGGAATCACCTGATTAGGTTTACCAATGATCTGACATAAATGACAGGTTCGGCAATACCTCACAACATCTCTTTTAATACCTGGCCAAAAAAAATGGCGCAAAATTCTGTCAGTGGTCTTATTTACGCCAAGATGACCCGCAAAGTGATGGTCATGAGCTAAACTTAAAACCTTATCCCGAAAAGAGACTGGAACAACCATTTGCAAAAAAACTCTCCACTCATCTTGTGCGGAGGCCATAAGAGGTCTCCACTTGCGCATTAAGACACCATCTCGTAAAAAGTAGCCGTGTGGCGAATGCTCAATGTCTTCTTCAGACTTAGCTTCTGAAAAAAAAGAAGACAGAGATGGGTCAATTTTCTGTTCTTTAATAAGCTGCTCCCGACTCATAGACAAATTAAGAACATCGTAAGGAAACGACAGTGAAGCAGAATTCAAGAGTAAATCACTGTCGCTAGGGAGTGAAGGTTGAGCAATAAAAGTATCACTAAGATCAAGTTGATCCTCGATTTCATTCTCCTTTTCATCTTTCGCCATAGCACGCGTAACCACGCTAGCAGAAAAAACATCAGGGAAGTTAATTGACAAGTCATCAGAGCATGTTTTTAACGATGCATGAGACACTATGGGGCAAGGCAAAACTTTTCCACCACACAAATCGTTACCAAGTAGCACTGCTACATTTTTAATAGGCAAGGAGGGGCGTACGCCCATGATAACATTGCCAGTAACTAAGTCAGACACAAGAGAAATCTCATGCAGAGGGACATTAACATACCCCATTTCAAATCCACGTACAAGAATGCTATCACCAGTAAAAGTCTTATCACAAAAAGGCAACACATCTTGCACGATAAAACTCTGTGAGGCGCCCGTGTCACGCAGAATCTTTATTGGAATTTTTGAACACTCACCAGGCAAAGAGACAAAGCCATCCATTATAAAAGGTGCAAAACTGTGATTGTCAGTATTAGCATTGTCCCCACTCACAGGCATGTTCGCAACACACAAACCCACCTCAGATCGATAAGAAGCTGGTTGACCCGCCGCCTTATTTTTACGCTTCAGAGAATAACACTCAGCCAGAACATGACCACGTTTCTTACAATAGGCGCAGGTCGGAACTGTAACGTTAGACCCTGACGAACGCCGGTCCGGAGAGCGGGCAGAAACAGGCACGTTTTCTCTAGACATCTTAGAGACATTCGATTGATTTGAAACATTGGTTGAAAATCTAGGATTAGAAGGAACACGTTTATGTGTGAGTACATACTCGTCAGCAAGCACAGCCGCACGAGCAGGAGTCAAATTCTTATGCTCACTAACATGTGTAGCAACTGTTTGAGGAAGACCGTTTTTAACATCTTCAAGAATAATCAGATCACGAAGAGCTTGAAAAGTTGTTACTTCTTGAGAACTAAGCCAACGATCAAACAACATTTCTTTCTCTCTAACATACTCGACATAGGTAAGAGCTTCAGGTTTACAATAATTACGAAACTTTTGTCGATAAGCCTCCGGCACAAGAGCATAGATGCGTAAAACAGCATGTTTGACTTTATCGTAATCTGCTGCGTCTTCAAGAGTTAATGAGGAGTAAGCTTCCTGCGCTTTCCCAGTGAAAACACATTGTAACGTCATGGTCCAAATTTCTTTGGGCCATTTAAAAGTTGTCGCTACGCGTTCGAAATGTGCAAAAAATTTGTCAACCTCGCTTTCACTAAAAGGTGGAACGAGGCGAATATTACGAGTTATATCACATTGATCTGGCTTGAACGGAACACCAGCCTCACGGGCTTTCAGCTCAAGCTCTTTAATACGTAATGCCTGCGCAAGCTCAAGATCTTTCAATCTAAACTCGTGATCTCTTTTTTCTCGTTCTCGTACTGTCTGTCTGTCAGCCTCCAACCTAGTTTTTTCGCGCTCCCATTCAATTTCCTTTTCTCTTAACTGTAAACGTTTCAATTCTAGTGCTGCTTTACTGGGTGAAGGTGACGAATCAATAGGAAGACGTTTACCCTGATCGGGTGCCGTAGATACATCCGAAGACACTTTCCCAAACACTCCAATTTCTCGCAAATCTTCCATAAGTTTATCTTGCAAATCAGCCTTGGAAGGGCTACCACTCACCTCAAGCTTATAGTGGCCAGCGATTCTAACAAGGTCATCACGCGTAACACTTAACAAAATATCCTGTGAGGGAGCCAGAATAAACGCGTCTAAATCGAACATTGCGAGTGACAAAAAAATTCCCTAAACGAGCAAAAGGGGAAAAAAAGAAAAATATACACCATAAAACTACGGCCATAAAGAACAAAGGGCGGTTCAAACAAATGCGCACCCACAGCGCGCAGTGCGACCACCACAGAAAAGATTTTCACAAAAATGAAAATCAGAAAAAATATATATATATATATTTTTTTTAACAAATATAGTTCAAAACCCGACTAAACGAGCCCCCATTTATATGTTACGTCACCATTAAATAAACAGGAAAAATGGAATAACATAACATACAAAGTGACCATAGAGACGCAATGACGGTGCAACAAATTAGTTTAATAAAGGATAAGACTTAACAAACAGAGCATGGTGGGAAATTAACACACAAAACCAACCCTGACTACACATGTCTGTAAAGAAAAGTGAAACTTGCCTACCTCCCGTCCAAACAAAAGACAAGTTGTCGTGAGTCTTCCGGTTCCTCTAGCTGCTACACTAAACTACCGACAAGATAAACAACGTGAAAGAAAACCCCTCACCTTTTCCCCACCAGCTCTCAAAGTAACCCATAAACTAAAACACATGATTATCCCCTTTCCGGAGCATAGTAAGATGTACGAGCGCGGTGCTTTCGCTCCGTCGATGAAAAGGAGCAGGTGGAAAATAGAAGCCTCCTCCCCGGACATCAGGCAGGTGTTTTTAAAGCGGTTGCCCAACCCACAATCAGTAACCAGCGGGACACAGCGCGGCCTCTAGGGGAGACAGAAGGAACAGCAGCAGCACAACCGCAACAGAGCAGCATAATTCACTTCACTCTTTAGCGTAACAGTATGAAAAATGGCTAATTTAGCTTATAACTTCTAAATGGTTTGCCTAAAAATCTTTTGATTCTGCAGCAACTGATGACCTCATTAATAATGTCCTTCTGGTTAGTCTCATGATTGGTTAGTGTGTGTGTGTGTGCGTGTGTGTGTGTGTAGTCCAGCGCTCCTCCTTCAGCATAATCAGTCACACTCTGACTGGCGGCTCTATTAATAGAGTTTTATCTCAGTGTGTTTCATCTGAACCTGTTTAAAGCTCAGCTTCCACCAGTCATCTGTTAGTAAACACAAGCGGTCGAGGAACGAAGCAACACACACACACACACACACACACACACACACACACACACACACACACACACACACACACACACACACACACACACACACACACACACACACACACACACACACACACACACACACACACACACACACACACACACACACACACACACACACACACACACACACACACACTGCCCCTTTAGTTTCAATCTCAATAGTGTTATCTAGGTGTGCAACAATACAGTTAGTCCACGGTTCTCGGTTCGGTTCGGTTTTTTGCCATTTTATTCTTAGGTGTCAGGAACAGAAAGAGGTTAAGGAGAATTTTTGTTGTTGTAATACTGTGGTCCTGGTTAAGACTTTCTTTATTTTACTTAAAAGACTTGAAAATCCTTACTTAAACGTAAAACTTTACTTAAAAACCCCTTGTACACATTCCTAATGTATTGTATAATATAAAAAAAAAAAAAAATTATATATATATATATATATATATATATATATATATATAATATATATATATATATATATATATATATATATATATATATATATATATATATATATATATATATAAAGATTTACAGTGGCAGCTCAGAGATGTACAGCAGCATTTAAGTATGAAATTGAATGAATAAATATAAAATGAAAACACTACATAGTCTTCAAAATTAAATATACATTGATTAAAAGCTACTGTATTCAATTTGTATTTATTTATTCAAGAGCAGTGAGTGATTTTCTCTGTCTTTTGTTGTTTGATTAACATAATTTTAAAGGTGGACTGTCCCCTTAAGGACAAGTGTTCTCGACCTGCTCGCATCTCACACACACACACACACACACGCACACACGCACGCACGCACGCACGCACAGCACGCACACACACACACACACACACACACACACACACACACACACACACACACACACACAGACAGAGATGTTACTTTCGCTTTAGCTATAACCGACTGTGTTTATATATGTTACCCTTGTGTGTGTTTGACAGTATTAGCGCAGTAAGACGACTCAGTCCAGTTAGCCCGTGTGTTTGACAGGCTTTAGAAAAAACACAATTCACAAGCATATATTGAACTGTGAATGCCGTACCGAACGGGTCAATATTATATAAAGAACTGTGGCATCCCTGATGTTACCCCTCTACAATATGAGCTCTCATATTTGAAGATTACATCACTGATTGTGAATGAATCCATCTGTTCTGTATAAAGTGACTACTGAAATCTTAAATATAAACTCTCTCTCTCTCTCTTTCTCTCTTTCTCTCTCTCTCTCTCTCTCTCTCTCTCTCTCTCTCTCTCTCTCTCTCTCTCTCTCTCTCTCTCTCTCTCTCTCTCTCTCTCTCTCTCTCTCTCTCTCTCTCTCTAAGGCGTATGAGCTCTCCACGCTCACAGGTACTCAGGTCCTGCTGCTGGTGGCCAGTGAGACGGGTCATGTCTACACGTTCGCCACCCGTAAGCTGCAGCCCATGATCACCAGCGAGACGGGTAAAGCTCTGATCCAAACCTGCCTGAACTCTCCAGACTCTCCCCCCCGATCCGACCCGTCCACGGACCAGAGGATGAGCGCCACGGGCTTCGAGGAGACCGACCTCAGCTACCAGGTGTCCGAGTCCGAGAGCCTGGGGGAACCCAAGGTGAGTTCCAAAACTCTCGCATTGGTCCAAAAGAGCCGAAGAGGTATAGCCTGACAAGCCTGACCCGCATCAAGATGTTTGGTCTGAAAACTCACTTAGGGGCACCCAAGGTGAGTTCGGCTTGGAGACTCTCCAGTTGGTCCAAAAGAGCCGAAGAGTTATATGTGCATTGTGTTTTCTTTATAATGGGTTTCGATGGGAAAACACCTAGCGAGAAGCCTCCTGTAACACTAATATTCTGTGTTCATCTGGTTTCCTGTATAACGTGTGCAACATCAATGCGGTGTATATTGAATTAGGTATTTTACTATCACTGTCTTACTGCATTTAGCCTGAGAAACCTGACCCACATCAAGATGTTTGTTCTGGAAACTCCCCATTGACGACTCAATCTGAGGGGCGGAGAAACGGTTGTCTTTCAAACTCCCTCTGCACGTGATTGGATAGAGCTTTAACCAACCAGAACAACGTGAAGCGGAGCTGACAGATTAAACATTCGCCGTATCCGGTCGGCTAAACTCCGAACACATCTTCCCTTCTTCAGAATGACTTCAGTGCCGTTCTTTGTTCTTTTCTCAGAGAAAAGCTTAACTCAAGTCCTCCAGAGTCGCGTCAAAGCTGATTCGACAGACCGCCGTTCGCCAGTTTCTGTGTTTACTAGAAGCACGCAAGCAACTCGACCGCCATTATGTTAAGCCCCGCCCACCGACTCTATACACGATGTGATTGGCCTAGGGGTTGAATGACTTCTGATTTTTTAAAGTCGACCTTTATGTGATTAAAGTTGAGCCGACTTCGACTAGTCGATGTTGACGTCATTAATAAGCAAATAAGCCCGAGCCTCGAGCTGAGACACGAACTCGGGTCTTCTTGTGCACAGCTATAGCATGACACAGCACTGCCCAAAAGGTTATTAATCCTACATGACAGCTTTGTATCAGTTCTTTTGTCTTCTGGTCGTTATATTTCTCACAGATTTCTGCTCGTTCTGAATAAGATACAGATAAGGTAGCACAATAAAGATCACATGTATATGAATGCATTAGTGAGTGATTGTGTGTGAATTAACTCTACCTGCAGCGTCTCTCTACTAATAGTGAAGCTGTGAGTTTAGTTATCAAGACATATATGCTAGAACGTTTCAGTTTCTAAGCTGTTTTACTGATAGATCACAGAACAGTGTTGATAGATTTCTGCGCTACTGAATGGTTTTGTGAGGCACGCGCGATCTCCGTGTGATGTGCGATCGGCTGTGTGTGTGTGTTGCAATGCAGCATGTGTTTACAATAAGCGTGTGTTCTCCCGATCAGTTTTGAGCATCCAGATGGTAATCAAACAGGTCTTGTGGAGAGCTCTCAGAGGATGCATTTATTCGTATTTTTAACTGTTCAAAACAGAGCCTGCGTGTCAGTAAAATTGCTGATCCTGTTGCGCCCTCTATAGGCCAGCGACTAGTTAACGTCAAGCTTAAAGCGTCATGGCAGAGCATTAAGGTCGACTAGTCGCTGCAACCCCTAGATTGGCCCGACCAGAGTTTGGTTTTTACAGCTCAGACGTGCATTGAGAGTCGCGGCAGATTAGATTTGCTGCCGTTAGGGTGCATCTAGATTTCTAGGCTAGAAGAGTTACTGATGCTGGAGTATTTCATTCCTCCGCTGTGTGCTTGTTCTCCGTCCATACGCCTCCTCTGTCTGCCTTTACCGTGTTTACTAGAGTGATTGACCTCTCCTCAGATAGACTGCGAGTATAAATAGTGCTGCACTCATCATGACCTTTGCTCTGTAGTGTGTTGACTTGATCCATCAGAAATAAATCGCTTGTAAATGATGGCGTTACGAGGCTCATCTCCAATGAGTCACACGAGTGTCTGTAAACCAAACCTCATGTTTACTCCAGTATTGATCACACTGTTTGTTGAATGTCAGTCCGTAGATGTGCAGGTTTATTCAGCTGGATTCACCCTGATTACCTTAGCAACTACACAGCAACACCCTTGCAACCACATAGCAATACCTTAACAACCACCCAGAATACCCTAGTAACTGCACAGCAACACCCTAGCAACCACCCCAAGTACATTAGCAAATGCATAGTAGAATTCCCTAGCAACCATCCAGAGTACCATAGCAACTTCATAGCATCAACCCAGCAACCAGCCCAATTTTCCTATTTTCCGCATAGCAGCACCTTAGCAACCACATAGCAACACCCTAGCAACCACCCCAAGTACATTAACAAGTGCATAGAAGAATACCTTAGCAACCACATAGCAACACCCTAGCAACCATCCAGAGTACCCTAGCAACTGCATACCAACACCTTAGCAACCACCCAGAATACCCTGGTAACCGCATAGCAACACCCTAGCAAACCAGCCCAGATTTACTATTGTCTGCATAGCAACACCTTAGCAACCACATAGCAACACCTTAGGAACCAGCCAGGTAGCCCAGCAGCCACTCCAAGTACCTTGGCAACCATATAGCAACACCTAGCAAAAAGCTAATTAAAGCTTCTGACATGTTTTTAATAAGTGTTAATTGTTTGGGGTGCAGGCGTGCTGAATGAGAGATGGTAGCAGTGTGTGTCTGTTGGTTCTGATGGATCATACACTCACCTAAAGGATTATTAGGAACACCTGTTCAATTTCTCATTAATGCAATTCTCTAATCAGCCAATCACATGGCAGTTCTTCAGTGCATTTAGGGGTGTGGTCCTGGTCAAGACAGTCTCCTGAACTCCAAACTGAATGTCAGAATGGGAAAGAAAGGGGATTTAAGCCGTTTTGAGCGTGGCATGGTTGTTGGTGCCAGACGGGCTGGTCTGAGTATTTCACAATCTGCTCAGTTACTGGGATTTACACACACAACCATTTCTAGGGTTTACAAAGAATGGTGTGAAAAGGGAAGAGCATCCAGTCTGCAGCAGTCCTGTGGGAGAAAATGCCTTGTTGATGCTCGAGGTCAGAGGAGAATGGGCCGACTGATTCAAGCTGATAGAAGAGCA
>NC_090188.1:734616-739538 GCF_024679245.1 Pseudorasbora parva
ACACACACACACACACACACACACACACACACACACACACACACACACACACACACACTCAGGAGATATGAAGGTCAACCCGAGGAGAGATGAACATGACAATGGCAAAAACTGTGTGTGTGATGACCCTTTAAACCAAGAAACTTTACTGAAGATTCTAATGTGTGTGTGTGTGTGTGCTCTCTGCAGGACACTCTGAAGCCGGCCTTCACTGTGGCCAGCGTGCCGGGCAGCAGCTCCACCTCTTCTTCCTCCTCCATCTCCATGCAGGTCAGCAGCGGCCCGTCATTCCCCATCACCAACTACCTGGCTCCGGCCAGCGGGAACAACAAGAGTCCAGGAGCTTCTGGAGGAGTAATGCAGCTGCCCAGCGGATTCACATTCATGTCAGGTGTGTGTGAGAGTGAGTGTGTGAGAGAGAGAGAGAGAGAGAGAGAGAGAGAGAGAGAGAGAGAGAGAGAGAGAAAGTATGTGTGTGTGTGTGTGTGTGTGTGTGTGTGTGTGTGTGTGTGTGTGTGTGTGTGTGTGTGTGTGTGTGTGTGTGTGTGTGTGTGTGTGTGTGTGTGTGTGTGTGGTCGATGCACAGCTGTTTGGGCTGATGTACAGCAGCAGGTGTGTGTGTGTGTAAGGTGCAGATTGTGTCGTTGAACAGCTGCGACAGGAAACATTCACAGGAAAACAGTCAAACTGCGAGTGGCGGCTCTGACCGCATGCGCCACAAATATCCGAGCCTTAGGAACCTATCAAACCTGCTCTACCGCCTCTGAGTACACAGCCTGATGTGGGCATGTTTTTGTGTCATATGAGGACACAAATGTGTATAATGCCATGGGTATGACACAGGTATTACAGGAGAGGGTGAAATATGAGGACATTACCCATGGCCCCACTTTACAAAAGGCTTATAAATCACACAGGAGGAGTTTTTATGAGAAAGTAAAAATGCAGAATGTTTCCTGTGATGGGTAGGTTTAGGGGCAGTGTGTGTGTGTGTGTGTGTGTGTGTGTGTGTGTGTGTGTGTGTGTGTGTGTGTGTGTGTGTGTGTGTGTGTGTGTGTGTGTGTGTGTGTGTGTGTGTGTGTGTTCTCTCCTGAAGCCTCTAGAGTGTCATGTGACCGCAGGATAAATGACCCTGAATATTCATCAGTGATCAGGCTTTTGTAGCTCATGCAAATGATTCCTCCTCAACAACGACAAGCAAAGATACTAGAGATGATTCTATTACACTTCAAACACTACAACTCACAGACATACACTGGCACACACACACACACACACACACACACACACACACACACACACACACACACACACACACAACCACACACTCACTGACACACACACACACACACACACACACACACTCACTGACACACACTGCCACACACACACAGACACACAAACACACACGCACACACACACACACACATGTCGTGTTTCCATGTTTTATGGGGACTTTCCATAGGCGTAATGGATTTCATACTGTACAAACTGTACATCCTATCCCCCCACACTGCCCCTGCCCCTAAACCTACCCATCACACACACACACACACACACACACACACACACACACACACACACACACACACACACACACACACACACACACACACACACACACACACACACACACACACACACTGCCCCTAAACCTACCCATCACACACACACACACACACACACACACACACACACACACACACACACACACACACACACACACACACACACACACACACACACACACACACACACACACACTGCCCCTAAACCTACCCATCACACACACACACACACACACACACACACACACACACACACACACACACACACTGCCCCTAAACCTACCCATCACAGGGAACATTCTGCATTTTTACTTTCTCAAAAAAACTCCTCCTGTGTGATTTATAAGATGTTTTCCTCATGGGGACCTAAAAATGTCCCCACAAGGACAAGAATTTCGGATATTGCCATCTTTGTGGGGACATTTTGTCCCCATAACGTAGGGATTACCAGACCACACACACACACACACACACACACACTGACACACAAACACACACACACACACTGACACACTCACTGACACACAAACACACACACACACACTGACACACTTACTGACACACTGCCACACAAACACACACACACACTGACACATTCACTGACACACACTGTCACACAAACACACACACACACTGACACACTCACTGACACACACTGACACACAAACACACACACACAGTGGCACAATTAATTAATCCTCAAATAAAGATTCAAACGGTTATGAATCAGTGAATCGATTCATGATTCGGATCGCCAATGTCTCGTGATTTCAGCAGTTTGACACGCAATCCGAATCATGGATCAATACGCTGATTCATAACCGTTCGACCTGTAAGGCGGCCAGAATAATAATAATCATACGCTCATACGCTAATAATCATACGCTGTGTGTTAATAGGCCCGACTGAGCCTGATTAAGTCCCTGCCCTTTGAACACAGCGCCCGTCGCTACTACCGAATGGGTGGTTTAGTGAGGTCCATGGATCGGCCCCGAAAATGAAAGTCATCGAGAGCTACTCATGTTATACCATACTTAAAACTCTTAAATAATGCATAATAATTCTTATATTAACAACTATCCAAACTCTTTTACACCTGAAAGAGTGCAGTAGAAGTTCCAGTAGTCGGTACCAACACCATAAACATTTTACGGTACTCATTATTTTGGTACCACAGCAAATTTGTTTTGTTTTTTTATTTAACTATTTAAAAAAAAAAAGAATTTTTAATTTAAGTTTATTATTTACGATGATAATTATTATAAGTAAATCATACGTAAACATTTAATGGCTGTATGCTGTTTAAAAGTAATCATTGTTTATACATAAAATATCAAGTGAAAAATAAGGAACCATCTAGGCAAAATTACTATTATTAGTAGAGACGTATTATTATTAGATAGAGATGTAGTTAAATCTACTGTAGGCTCAGCAGTAGCCAAATATATTCGCTTCCCGTTATTCACACAGAGACGAAGAATTTGCAAGAGTAATATTTAAATAGTAATTTGCAGTTTAATATTCAGACACTAGTAGTGTTGGGAATGTTACTTTAAAAATTAATTAGTTATAGTTACTCTCTACTTGTTCCAAAAAGTAACTGAGTTAGTAACTGAATTACTCTATAATAAAAGAAACTCGTTACCAGAAAAAAAAAAGTTGCTATCAGTCATAGAATTTTGATTATTTTCAACCAGTTTTCACAAGTCAGCTGAAATGAGTAGAACAGACTCAAGTGTTTGTAACTTTTTTTAAATATTCAAATATGTAAAATAACTTGGATGCCCCCAATATTAAATGTTAAGTTAATGAAATGGACACTAAATAGAATAAATCATTATTATAAAGCATTGTCCACTAATCTACACTATTTTAATGTTGCTGTGGGACAATGTGAGACACACCTATCAAATTCAATAGATTATTGTAAATATCAGTATAGTGGAACAATAAAACAAAATAGATTGTTTAGATTTGTAATATATATTGCACAGACCCCAACTGGCCATCAAATAAAATAAATGATGCTCCAATCTAAAAATAAATGATGCTCCTTAAGAAAAGTCTACCAAAAATAGAAAATAATAATAATAAAAAAATATATTAGCCTAATTTACATAGCCTAGACTCTTTGTAGAGCACATTAAAATTATAAAACTGTCACACAACTGGTAGACAGACTGTAGCCAGCTCGAAGTATTTTTTTCCTCACAAAAGTAAACAAGAAGTGCTCTCAAGTCTTGTTTGTGTGGCGGGCTTGCCCATTCTCTCTCTCTCGCGGGTATTTTCGCAATGATTGCCTGGAAAGAATCCGACTCAACCGCCGACAACGGCAGCATGTCCTCAACGATATATCTAGGTATTATTTTGTTAAATTATGTCTGGGTGATAAGAGTTTGCGGTGGAGAAAAACATAGTTTTGGTTGCTTTAATCTCGTGGCTCTATCTCCTCGTTTGGTCGTGGAGCTCACGCTATCCTTTGCGTTCACTGACGTGGAGAGACCGGGCATAAGTTGCACATTATATAAACATTCTTACCTTTCACCTCAACGAGGGAAAAGTAGTGCTTATACTTCCAGTTTGCAAATGCTACCTTTGAAGTCAATGGACGTGCCATCGCTCTGACTCCTGATCGCTGGTCGCATGCGCGCGTGCGTGTCACACACACACAAACACACACACAGCTGCAGGTCCGCTGGCAGAGTGTGCGCCTGTTCGGATGAAAACCGCTTCAGTGAGCTCAATTATAGTAACGCCACATTTTATTCTCAGTAACGGTAACGGCGTTGTAAGGGGGGAAACGGTAATTCGTTTGATTACTCGTTACTGAAAAAATTAACACCGTTAGTAATGCCGTATATCTATAACGCCGTCATTCCCATCACTAGACACTAGTATATATTCGGCTACAGTCTGGAGCCCTGCGCTTGGATTAACATGGAAGCTGCGTGTACCGAATCTACTCGGGAGTCGGTACTACAGAAATGCTGGTATCAACATATTTTTAAAATTTCACTACCAACATGGTACTAAACTACCTGTACTTGTGACAACCTTACATTTGCATGTTTACATTTGTTCATAAATAAAAAATTCTAAGTCAGATAAAATAAGCTCACTCTGATTAGATGCAAAGTATGTCTTGGCGAGCTACCTCCAATCAGGCCACAAGCTAGTGGTAGCTCGCGAGCGACGTGTTGGAAACCCCTGATCTAGAGAAAGTTAAAGTCATAACAAGGTTTCCTCAGATCAAGTCAAGTCAAGCAGCTTCAGTGTTAAACAGGACAATACTGCAGCAGAATTAGATTTGGCTGTACAGTCGTTCTGGAGTAAACAGTGATGTTATCAGCTTAT
>NC_090188.1:739738-744738 GCF_024679245.1 Pseudorasbora parva
AGTCAAGTCATCTTTATTTCTATCGCTCTTCTCCAGTGCCGATTGTGTCAGAGCAGCTTCAGTGTTAAACAGGACAATACTGCAGCAGAATTAGATTTGGCTGTACAGTCGTTCTGGAGTAAACAGTGATGTTATCAGCTTATTTTAATTTATCATAGAAGAACAGAGAAAAAAGTTCTCGCTCCAAGGGCTGTGAGAACAAAAAATGACGTTATGTTGTTCTCAGCTCAGGTTTGGGAGTTCTCGCAGCTTGTTTTCGACACATCGCCTGAGCAGAACTTTTTTCTTGTGAGTGTCCGAGAACTATTGTGTGATTGGTCAGACATTTAAAGTAGGCATGGTTAATGCGGAGAAACGCAGATGATCGGCACCTGCTTTTCTCGTGAAGAATGGAATGCACTGCCAGAACGAACTTTGTTCTTGTTCTTGCCACCTCGAGAAAACGAACACTTTTCTTTGTTCTTGCAGAGTATGCTCCAAGCTTTAGTACTTGGATCTGTCTCTCTTTGTGTTTGTCATGTGTTCCTCTTGTCCTGCCTCCTTGTTTGCTGTTACCACACCCCCTTGTTTAGTCTGGTCTAGTCCTCGTTTCACTGATTGTGCTCACCTGTTCCTCATGTGCTCTGGTCCCTTTATATTGTGCTACCTTCCCTCATGTCTTTGCTGGTTCGTTGCGTTTGTGTGCGTTTGCTTGTCTAGCCTGTTCTAGATTTAGTGTCTCTTATTTTTCTAACTTTTGGTTTATTTTCAGTTTTTTCCTTTGTTCCTGTATTTTTAGTCCAGTTTAGTTTCTGACTTTATTTTTCTCTTTTTCTCCAGGTTTTATTTTGGTATTTTTTCCTAGCCTTATTGTTCAGTTTTCGATAGCTTACCTTTTATTTTATTTCTCTCCAGTTTTCCCCTTTTATTTTTAGTTCAGTCATTTATAGAGATTGGGTTTTGTTTTATTTTTCCTCGTTTTCTAGCTCCAGTTATTATTTAGGTTTTGTTTCATTTAGTCTTAGTTGTTGGTTTGGCTTTTATTTCTTGTTGTCTGGTCTTGTCCAGTGTCTTGTAGTGTGTGTGTGTGTGTGTGTATGTGTGTATTGTTGAAATGTCTCGTTAATAAAGTGTCCTTTATTGTTCACTCTGTATCTGGATCCTCCATTTCAGAATACTTGACACCGAAACTCCATCAGGGCATGATGGAGAAAAATAAACCTTAGAGAAACCAGACTCAGTTCTCCTCTGGCCTATTAACACACAGCGGAGGATTATTATTCTGGACACCGCACAGCTAAGAAATCATATTAGATCGGAATATTCGAAAGTTCGAGGTGTCACGCAAGAGACGGTTTTATTTGCTGGAGTTTGTTTATTAAGCGAGTAGGGCAACCACCCAGTAGAGCATTACATATTAGATCGGTACATTGGAAAGTTTAAGGTATCACACAAGAGACGGGTTTATTGAGGATGACGTGCTGGTGAAAACATGTTAAAGTTTGTGTGTGTGTGTCCAGGCTCTCCATTTGCTCCCGGGACTCCCGCTCTTCCTCTGGGTCAGCATTCGTCCGGCTCCGGTCAGACGCCGCAGGGACCGCAGGTGTTCCGCCTGCCCGCCGCCGTCTCGCTCACAGGTGTGTGTGTGTGTGTGTGTGTCAGCGCTCCAGTCCATCTCTGATGTCTCGTGACTAGACATGTGCCGATTTTTGGTAATGCGATATATGAAGATAATGAATATACACGATATTGTTATCGTGGGCACTTCAAAATACCGTAAATAATAATTTATTAATACTCAAGAATACTTTGCCCATCAACCGTTTAAAATGCTCAACACCGCTGTATTCTGCGTCAAAGGGACGCGCTCAGATGTAAACAACACGGGTGAAGGAGACGCGCTGCTGAAGTGCCGCTCAATGACAGCAGAGGGCGCTGATGATCTGCAGAATGCAGTGGTTACCCCGGAAACCCCGCAAACAAAAGCAAGCGCGCTAGGGAAGTTTCTAAATCAGCCATTCAATTTTTGTAATCTCAATGTTTTTCATCACAGGCTCAGCACCAAATACTTAAAGACTTAACAAGCTATTTATTTTCAAACTTAAACATTTTTGTGTTTTATTCTGGAATGCAGCATGCTCTATTGATTAGAATTTTTTTGATTAGGATATTTGTTATTGTTCAGTAAAACTTTGAGAGATACGACTTCATTAGTTAACTCATGTTAATTCATTATTACCAAACTGACAATGAAAATACTTATAAAGAATTCATTATTCTAAGTAATGTTAGCTAATAACATTAAAATCAAAAGCACTTTTTTAATGGACCTAAGATAAAACTAACAATGATCAATTGTAATTCTTAACTAACTTAACTAACAAAAACACTATACTTTTTTTTGGTAGCAATTGTAGCTATTGCTCAATCTTAGTTAATGCATTTAATAATGAGACCTTACTGTAACCTGTTACCGGTTTCTTATACCCTAATTCTTTTGCACTTTAATCTGTTTGAATTTTTTCTTTTAGTTTATATTTTTGGTGCATTGTATTATTGTATTTTAACATTCAGACTTATTTTTGTTATTACAAAGAGTTCTTAAAGCTGCTATACTATGACAACACTTTTTTGCAATGTATTTCAATATCGTGATAATACCGTATACCGTGATAAAAGCTTCGCAATTAATCGCAACATGAAAAATGGATATCGTCCTATATCTTAAGCTCTCTCAGTTTGAACGCATCACTTTCGCTTCAGTTATTAAAACTACACTTATTCTTCATCTGCACATGTTAATCTGAGTTATTAGTTAAGTCAAGTCATCTTTATTTCTATCGCTCTTCTCCAGCGCCGATTGTGTCAGAGCAGCTTCAGTGTTAAACAGGACAATACTGCAGCAGAATTAGATTTGGCTGTACAGTCGTTCTGGAGTAAACAGTGATGTTATCAGCTTATTTTAATTTATCATAGAGAGACAATGTTGGCAGATCAGGATTATAGTTTATAGAATTAAATAAGAGCTAATAAATTAATTTAGTTCGAAAATGTTTTAATGTCCCCAACATTATTAATAGGCACATGAACCATTAGATCAGTGGTCTGCAAGTGGCGCCTGCAGCCAGATTATTTTGATAGTGGCTGGTTCTGAAATATATCTGTCATTATAGTGTAATGGAGGCGAGTTAGTGAGAGCTGTGCAGGTAAACGCTCTTCATATCAAGAGATGCTCTATCAGTGGCTTATCTAAAGCATTCAGCCTTTAGCCTTAGTGTTAAAGCCTCAGACTCCCGTGCGGAGAGACCCGAGTTCAAGCCTCTCTTAAGCCCCTTTCACACTGCAATTCCGGCAAACACACGGATAATGTGACCCGGCATTTGTTCCCGGGCCGCTAGATTTGGTCCATCCACACTGCCAGCGAAATACCGTAATATGTGCGCTTTCACACACAACCCGTAACGGTCCCGGGTCGAGTTGACGCGTGACATCCTGATGTGACGTATAATGGCCAGCGATCTCCGCTTCAGCGCGGATAGTAAGGAGCTCCGTGGTCTCGACTTGTGTCCAGTTTGCGCTCATTTCTGCGTGTTTAATTTTAGTTTCTCTTGTATACGAACACTCTCTGCGTTTAAAACACCGACGAGCTCTTCTGGCACTGCAGGGTTGTGTTATTGAAAAAACAAGCTCTAGGAGTCGCACGATAACTACGTACACGTTGCGGCATTAGTTTCGGCTTTTGTTCACACAGCGCTCGTCCCGGGTCGAATCCCGCAATATTACTAGGTCCCCGACCCGGGTTCAATTCGGTAATCAATCCCGGGACGTGGTTGATTTCACACAGAAGGCGACCCAGCAATGCTCCGGGAATATAGCGGGTCCGACGTGCAGTGTGAAAGGGGCTTTAGAGCGCGCGGTGCAAACCTGAGATATTACTACAACAGTAACTCAGTAAGTCTTTAGTGATTTTTGAACTTATTTGGAGCAATGTTTTATTTTGGGATGAGAGCTTTTAATTTGAGAAGTTCTGAAAGACATTCAGAAGAGTCAAAAGAGCCGTAATGAGATGTGTGGTATGAAAAAACGAACAGTGAACCATTGAAACGTTTGCTTACATCACAGAGCCTTAGCACAACACACGTGAACAACAACTCAGACTCAGCTTCCTTTTGATCAAAAATATTGACTAGAGAACCAGCTAAACAAGGTGCCGTGCTTCGTCTGGGGGTGCGCCTGATATTCAGTCTTATTAAATATTAAATACAGGGAGTGCAGAATTATTAGGCAAGTTGTATTTTTGAGGATTAATTTTATTATTGAACAACAACCATGTTCTCAATGAACACAAACTCATTAATATCAAAGCTGAATATTTTTGGAAGTTTTAGTTTTAGTTATTTTAGGGGGATATCTGTGTGCAGGTGACTTTTACTGTGCATAATTATTAGGTAACTTAACAAAAAACAAATTTATACCCATTTCAATTATTTATTTTTACCAGTGAAACCAATATAACATCTCAACATTCACAAATATACATTTCTGACATTCAAAAACCAAACAAAAACAAATCAGTGACCAATATAGCCACCTTTCTCTGCAATGCCACTCAAAAGCCTGCCATCCATGGATTCTGTCAGTGTTTTGATCTGTTCACCATCAACATTGCGTGCAGCAGCAACCACAGCCTCCCAGACACTGTTCAGAGAGGTGTACTGGTTTCCCTCCTTGTAAATCGCACATTTGATGATGGACCACAGGTTCTCAATGGGGTTCAGATCAGGTGAACAAGGAGGCCATATCATTAGATTTTCTTCTTTTATACCCTTTCTTGCCAGCCACGCTGTGGAGTACTTGGACGCGTGTGATGGAGCATTGTCCTGCATGAAAATCATGTTTTTCTTGAAGGATGCAGACTTCTTCCTGTACCACTGCTTGAAGAAGGTGTCTTCCAGAAACTGGCAGTAGGACTGGGAGTTGAGCTTGACTCCATCCTCAACCCGAAAAGGCCCCACAAGCTC
>NC_090188.1:749738-754738 GCF_024679245.1 Pseudorasbora parva
GAAGCTCTCTCCGCTGTTCTTGAGCTCATCTGAAGGCCACAGAAGTCTGGAGGTCTGGAGCTGTTGACTCTGCAGAAAGTTGGAGACTCCTGCGCACTTTGAGCCTCAGCATGCGCTGACCCCGCTCTGGGATTTAACACTTCGTGGCTGAGTTGCTGTTGTTCCCAAAGTCTTCCTCTTTGTTCTAATCCCACTAACAGTTGAGCGTGGAATATGTAGTAGTGAGGAAATGTCAGGAATGGCCTTATTGCACAGGTGTCAGCCTATCACGGCCCCACGCTTGAGTTCACTGAGCTCCTGAGAGCGACCCGTTCAACTTTTTGGAAAAAACTCAACGTGTCGGGTTTGGAGGAGAAAGAATGCTGAGTTGCACCATACCTGCTGTAAGCATGCATCATGCTTTGGGGCTGTTGTTCTGCAAAGGGACCAAGATGACTGATCCATGTAAAGGAAAGAATAAATGAGGCCATGTATCATGAGATTTTGAGTAAAAAACAAGGGCATTGAAGATGAATCGTGGCTGGGTCTTTCAGCATGACAATGATCCCAAAGTTGAATCATTGAAAATCCGACAGCCCCAAAACATCGCTGCTCTAGAGGAGCTCTGCATGAGGAATGGGCCAAACTACCAGCAACAGTGTGGAAAAACCTTGTGGCGACAACAAAGGGTATATAACAAAGTATTGAGATGAACTTTTGTTATTGACCAAATACTTATTTTCCACCATAATTTGCAAATCAATTCTTTAAAAATCATACTTTTCTGGATTTTTTTTCTCATTCTGTCTCTCAAGTGTACCTATGATGAAAATTACAGGCCTCTCTCATCTTTTTAAGTGGGAGAACTTGCACAATTGGTGGCTGACGAAATACATTTTTTTATATTTTACACACACTTTTATGTAGATGTTATTAATTGATTTGACAGCACTAGTTATTATATAATCCAGTATTTGTGTAGAGTAGGGAGATATTATCGTGATCTTAAAACATCATCAAACATCACGTGAGAATTGATCACCTTGAGAACATGAGCTGATCGAGTGTGTGTGTGTGTGATGATTGGACGGTCATTAGTTTTGGATAAAGCATCAGTCGAGCGTTTAAATGTAAATGTAAGGGTTTGTAATGAGTCCTGCATGAGATGCTCTTGTGTGCAGATGACCGGTTGTGATGGTCATCCAGTTAATGTTGGTGTTGATGAACTGACCCGTGTGTGTGTGTGTGTGTTCTGCAGATGGTGATTGGTCAGCAGTCCAGCGGCAGCAGCAATAGCCTGACAGAGCTTCAGGTCGTCAATCTGGACACCTCACAGAACGCCAAGAACACCTGACCCACAGGAACACCAGAGACTGACTGCATAATTTATTACTTACGCCTCTCTGAGATTGACCTTTATACAGTTTCTCACTGGTGTGTGTGTGTGTGTGTGTGTGTGTGTGACTCTACAGGACGATCAGTCCCTCCGCAGCACAATGAATGAGATGAAGTCAGATGTGTGTGAGAGTGTGTGTCTGTGTGTGTGTGAGTGTATGTGAGAGTGTTTGTGTGTGTGTGAGTGAGTGTGTGTGTGTGAGAGAGAGAGTATGAGTGTGTGTGACTGTGTGTGTGTGTGTGTGTGACTGTGTGTGTGTGTGTGTGTGTGTGTGTGTGTGTGTGTGTGTGTGTGTGTGTGTGTGTGTGTGTGTGTGTGTGTGTGTGTGTGTGTGAGAGAGAGAGTGTGTGTGACTGTGTGTGTGAGTGTGAGAGTGAGTGTGATTACTACCTAGCTAACAAAATATGTTCTAAGAATGTTTTACTCGTTTTCATATTAAGTTAAGAAAATGTTCTTTCTTGGTTAGGAGAACGTTCTGTTGTTGTCATTCTTCAAACATGCGAATGTTACTCGTAATGAACGTTCTGACACAATAGTAACATTTAAAATATTTCAGGGGGAATAGTGAACAAAGTACAATGAACGATGTATAAATGTTTTTATGCTAATGTTTTGAGAACGTTATTAATTTTGAACGTTTTATTAATGTTACTGTATGAACATTTGTTCATAACGTTAAGAGAACCTTGCCACAACGTTCTGAGAGCATTCCCTGTTCGCTGGGCTGCTGTTCCGTGTGTGTGTGTGTGTGTGTGTGTGTGTGTGAATCACGTCTGACAAACACTGGCTTCTGTGAGAGTGTGTGTGAGGGATGATGGGTAAAACTTTCTCGACGCATTTGGCCTTCATGAAAACGAGACTTTTGGAATTGTATATAGCCTGTTTTTTAATATTTGAGAGTTGTTTTGCCTGTTTGTGCGATGGCATGCGGTTGTTTTTTATAGATATTTTGTATACATTGTAACTGTTTTGCTTATGAAATCAGATATTTGACTCACCATGTAAATTAATGTAATATAAACATATATATTATATTGATTTATACACAGAGTTGTGAAGAGAAACACAGATTTAGGATCAAACTCTTTTTCTCTTTTGTAACATGATTGTGCCAAAATCTCCTCTAGAAGTAGAAATGAAAAGAGAGAAAGAGGTTTGAAAAGAAGTGCCCTGTCAATCAAACGCTCATATCAGGTTACAGACTCTTCAGTCTCCCAGCGAACAGAGAACGTTCTCACAACGTTCCAACAACATTGTCTTTAGGTTCTGTTCATTTTCGAATGTTTCCTGGTTCAGGTTCAGTTTTTAAATGTTTTTTGTTTTACATTTCTTGGGTATTTGAATGTTAAGGGAATACTTGAGGGAAAGTGTTACTTCTGAACGTTCTCCGAGCGTTACTTCTGAACGTTCTCCGAGCGTTACTTCTGAACGTTCTCCGAGTGCTACTTCTGAACGTTCTCCGAGCGCTACTTCTGAACGTTCTCCGAGCGTTACTTCTGAACGTTCTCCGAGCGCTACTTCTGAACGTTCTCCGAGTGCTACTTCTGAACGTTCTCCGAGCGCTACTTCTGAACGTTCTCCGAGCGTTACTTCTGAACGTTCTCCGAGCGCTACTTCTGAACGTTCTCCGAGCGCTACTTCTGAACGTTCTCCGAGTGCTACTTCTGAACGTTCTCCGAGCGTTACTTCTGAACGTTCTCCGAGTGCTACTTCTGAACGTTCTCCGAGCGCTACTTCTGAACGTTCTTCGAGCGCTACTTCTGAACGTTCTCAGAGCGTTACTTCTGAACGTTCTCCGAGCGCTACTTCTGAACGTTCTCAGAGCGCTACTTCTGAACGTTCTCCGAGCGCTACTTCTGAACGTTCTCCGAGCGTTACTTCTGAACGTTCTCCGAGCGTTACTTCTGAACGTTCTCCGAGCGCTACTTCTGAACGTTCTCCGAGCTCTCCTTCTGAACGTTCTCCGAGCGCTACTTCTGAACGTTCTCCGAGCGCTACTTCTGAACGTTCTCCGAGCGTTACTTCTGAACGTTCTCCGAGCGTTACTTCTGAACGGTCTCCGAGCGTTACTTCTGAACGTTCACAGAGCGCTACTTCTGAACGTTCTCCGAGCGTTACTTCTGAATGTTCACAGAGCGCTACTTCTGAACGTTCTCAGAGCGCTACTTCTGAACGTTCTCAGAGCGCTACTTCTGAACGTTCTCCGAGCGTTACTTCTGAACGTTCACAGAGCGCTACTTCTGAACGTTCTCAGAGCGCTACTTCTGAACGTTCACAGAGCGCTACTTCTGAACGTTCTCAGAGCGCTACTTCTGAACGTTCTCCGAGCGCTACTTCTGAACGTTCTCCGAGCGTTACTTCTGAACGTTCTCAGAGCGCTACTTCTGAACGTTCTCAGAGCGCTACTTCTGAACGTTCTCCGAGCGCTACTTCTGAACGTTCTCCGAGCGTTACTTCTGAACGTTCTCAGAGCGCTACTTCTGAACGTTCTCAGAGCGTTACTTTTGAACGTTCTCCGAGCGTTACTTTTGAACGTTCTCCGAGCGTTACTTCTGAACGTTCTTCGAGCGTTACTTCTGAACGTTCTCCGAGCGTTACTTCTGAACGTTCTCAGAGCGTTACTTCTGAACGTTCTTCGAGCGTTACTTCTGAACGTTCTCCGAGCGTTACTTCTGAACGTTCTCCGAGCGTTACTTCTGAACGTTCTCCGAGCGTTACTTCTGAACGTTCTCCGAGCGTTACTTCTGAACGTTCTTCGAGCGTTACTTTTGAACGTTCTCCGAGCGCTACTTCTGAACGTTCTCCGAGCGCTACTTCTGAACGTTCTCCGAGCGCTACTTCTGAACGTTCTCCGAGCGCTACTTCTGAACGTTCTCCGAGCGTTACTTCTGAACGTTCTCAGAGCGCTACTTCTGAACGTTCTCAGAGCGTTACTTTTGAACGTTCTCCGAGCGTTACTTTTGAACGTTCTCCGAGCGTTACTTCTGAACGTTCTCCGAGCGTTACTTCTGAACGTTCTCCGAGCGTTACTTCTGAACGTTCTCCGAGCGTTACTTCTGAACGTTCTTCGAGCGTTACTTCTGAACGTTCTCCGAGCGTTACTTCTGAACGTTCTCAGAGCGTTACTTCTGAACGTTCTTCGAGCGTTACTTCTGAACGTTCTCCGAGCGTTACTTCTGAACGTTCTCCGAGCGTTACTTCTGAACGTTCTCCGAGCGTTACTTCTGAACGTTCTCCGAGCGTTACTTCTGAACGTTCTTCGAGCGTTACTTTTGAACGTTCTCCGAGCGCTACTTCTGAACGTTCTCCGAGCGCTACTTCTGAACGTTCTCCGAGCGCTACTTCTGAACGTTCTCCGAGCGTTACTTCTGAACGTTCTCCGAGCGCTACTTCTGAACGTTCTCCGAGCGCTACTTCTGAACGTTCTCAGAGCGTTACTTTTGAACGTTCTCCGAGCGCTACTTCTGAACGTTCTCCGAGCGTTACTTCTGAACGTTCTCCGAGCGCTACTTCTGAACGTTCTCCGAGCGCTACTTCTGAACGTTCTTCGAGCTTTACTTTTGAACATTCTTCGAGCGTTACTTCTGAAAAAGGTTTGTTCGCAACGTTGAGAGAACCTTGACAC
>NC_090188.1:759738-814738 GCF_024679245.1 Pseudorasbora parva
CACTAGTACTCATTCGTTAGACACTAGTACTCATTCGTTAGACACTAGTACTCGTTCGTTAGACACTAGTACTCGTTCGTTAGACACTAGTACTCGTTCGTTAGACACTAGTACTCGTTCGTTAGACACTAGTACTCGTTCGTTAGACACTAGTACTCGTTCGTTAGACACTAGTACTCGTTCGTTAGACACTAGTACTCGTTCGTTAGACACTAGTACTCGTTCGTTAGACACTAGTACTCGTTCGTTAGACACTAGTACTCATTCATTAGACACTAGTACTCGTTCATTAGACACTAGTCCTCGTTCCTTAGACACTAGTACTCATTCATTAGACACTAGTACTCATTCATTAGACACTAGTACTCATTCATTAGACACTAGTACTCATTCATTAGACACTAGTACTCATTCATTAGACACTAGTACTCGTTCATTAGACACTAGTACTCGTTCATTAGACACTAGTACTCGTTCGTTAGACACTAGTACTCGTTCGTTAGACACTAGTACTCATTCGTTAGACACTAGTACTCATTCGTTAGACACTAGTACTCATTCAATAGACACTAGTACTCATTCATTAGACACTAGTACTCATTCATTAGACACTAGTACTCATTCATTAGACACTAGTACTCATTCATTAGACACTAGTACTCGTTCATTAGACACTAGTCCTCATTCCTTAGACACTAGTACTCGTTCATTAGACACTAGTACTCATTCATTAGACACTAGTCCTCATTCATTAGACACTAGTCCTCATTCATTAGACACTAGTCCTCATTCATTAGACACTAGTACTCATTCATTAGACACTAGTACTCATTCATTAGACACTAGTACTCATTCATTAGACACTAGTCCTCATTCATTAGACACTAGTCCTCATTTATTAGACACTAGTACTCATTCATTAGACACTAGTCCTCATTCATTAGACACTAGTACTCATTCATTAGACACTAGTACTCATTCATTAGACACTAGTACTCATTCATTAGACACTAGTCCTCATTCATTAGACACTAGTACTCATTCATTAGACACTAGTACTCATTCATTAGACACTAGTACTCGTTCATTAGACACTAGTCCTCATTCCTTAGACACTAGTACTCGTTCATTAGACACTAGTCCTCATTCCTTAGACACTAGTACTCGTTCATTAGACACTAGTATTCATTCATTAGACACTAGTCCTCATTCATTAGACACTAGTCCTCATTCATTAGACACTAGTACTCATTCATTAGACACTAGAACTCGTTCAATATATACTAGTATCTTTTTAAATTATAACTAGTAACATTTCTTATCTTATTGTAGAGCCACTGTAGAGTTCAATTAAAACTAATATTAAATAATAACTTCTAGTATATTTTACTAGTATTTAAAAAATAAGTACTAGTAGCTTGAAAATAGATACTAGTTCCTTTTAAGGATTAAATGTTAAAACTTTTTTTTACTATGCTTGCCATAATCTGGCCTATATCAACATAGAACAAAATAGTCATGAAATGAATGTCACAATGCAGTCATCTGATGGTGTTTGTTAAATCGTGTGTGTTTCAGCTGGTATCTAACATGGGTCGTCCATGCGCTCGAGGCTCTTTATGCGCTGAAGCTCTGCAGGTAATACACACACACACACACACACACACACACACACACACACACACACACACACACACACACACACACACACACACACACACACACACACTCCTGATATGTCACAAAAACAAGCACACACACACACACACACACACACACACACACACGTTAGGTTTTTGTGAATTGAGGGGACTTTCCATAGGCGCAATGGATTTTACACTGTACAAACTGTATATTCTATCCCCTTACACTGCCCCTAAACCTACCCATCTCACACACACACACACACACACACACACACACACACACACACACACACACACACACACACACACCCTGCCCTAAACCATCACAGGAAACATTCTGCATTTTTACATTTTCAAAAAAACATAATTTAGTATGTTTATAAACCCATTTACACATTGTGGGGACTGCTGGCTGCTGATCTCAGGTTTATATTATATTATATTTGGTCCCCACAATGTAATATAAACAAGCACACACACACACAGAGCCTCTCTCATGCCGTTAAAAAGCTGCCTCTCTTTTTTTTAAATGCAATGTTGTGTAAACTTTTATAGCTCTAATCAAAATATAAGAAGTCAGTTTTCATTCTTCTGACTGGAATCATTGGAACATTTAGTAACTCATACATGATGCACACAGTGAAAGAGTCAGAGTTAGTATGAAGAACATGCACACATCTGTTGATCGGCACTGCCACCCTGTGGCAGAAAACATGCAGCATCTTTAAGATTGTGTGTGTGTGTGTGTGTGTGTGTGTGTGTGTGTGTGTGTGCAGTGATAAAGGCATTGACAACACGTCCACTCGTCTGCTGTGGTTTGCTCAGACCTTCTTGTTTGGTCTGGCGTCTCTTGGTCTTCTAATCAAATATAAACCTGAAGGCCGGTCCAAGCGTCAGTGAAGAAAACCTTTCCCATCCGGATCCTCGAATCCCAGAGGAAACTCCAGTCGTACTCTCACATCGCAGGCCTTTCACATGATCAGCATTACATCTTCTACAATGCACTTCAGTCAGGACCACTTTGAGAATTACATTTATGGATAATCTTTGATTTGGCAAAAGGCTTAGGCTCAAAGATGCTCGAGCTGCCATACTAGACAGCTCGAGATACATCCTTCACTGCAAAAAATGCTCTTCTTCCTCAGTATTTTTGTCTTGTTTCTAGTCCAAATCTAAAAATTCTTAGAACAAGAAGTATTTACTAGACAAGCAAAAGTAATTGTCTTGTTTTGGGAAAAAATAACTCAAAATGAAGAGAGTTTTTGCTTAAAATAAGATAAATAATCTGCCAATGGGGTGAGAAAAATAATCTTAATTCAAACAGAAAACAAGATTATTTTTCTCACCCCATTGGCAGATTATTTATCTTATTTTAAGCAAAAACTCTCTTCATTTTGAGTTATTTTTTCCCAAAACAAGACAATTACTTTTGCTTGTCTAGTAAATGTTTCTTAATGTAAGAATTTTTAGATATTTTGACTAGGAACAAGACAAAAATACTAAGAAAAGCATTTTTTGCAGTGTACAACAGTAATAAAATAATGCTTTGACATAAAAAATGAATTTACATTTGATACTTAAGTACTTTGAAAACAAATACTTCTGTACTTTTACTCCAGTAAAAATCTCTTTTTACAACTTTCACTTGTAACGGAGTAATATTTGACCATTAGTGCTGTTACTCTTACTCCAGTAATGAAGTTAAACCTCAAGTAAACCTGATATTTTAAAGTGTTTCAGTTTTTAGAGTGCATGCTCTGCTGTAGTTATGAGAGGGGATTATTAGAAATTAATATATTAATTATTCAGGTTAAACTTTTTAGCATTTGAATAATGCTGGATCATCTCAATATAAGTGGACTTAAAGCATGTGATGGATTTTCCGTCCTCCAGCGAGGGTTTCTCCAGCTCTGCTTTAGGTTGGATATTTTGGGGCCGTAGATTCATAAGCCTTCATATGAGGAGGAGCTGCTGTGTTCAATCTCTTTGAGTTTTTACATTTTTATGGTTTACAGATGTGTTTTAACGGCTGCTCTTGTTAAAGAGATGGGAAATAAACTGATTTGAAACGTTTCTTTTTGTCATGTGTTATTCCACACAAAGTCTCTTCGTAAAACTGGGAAACATCTGCTCAGGAACTCAACCACGACACACACTGCAAAAAAACAGTTTTGCTCTTTTTATTTAGTATTTTTTTCTTGTTTCCAGTACAAATATCTAACCATTCTTTAATCAAGATTAATTTACTAGATAAGTAAAATGACAAGATATATTTGCTTGCATTCTGGGGAAAAAAAATCTAAATTAAGTTTTTGTTTAAAGCAAAATTAAGCAGAATGATCTGCCAATGGGGTGAGAAAATGTATCCTATTTCTGTGCGGAAAAAAGATTTCAATCAGAAACCAGGTTATTTTTCTCACCCCATTGACAGATCATTTTGCCTGTTTTAAGCAAAAACTCACTTTTAAATTATTTTTAAGAAAACAAGGAAAATATCTTATGTTTTACTTATCTAGTAAATGTATCTTGATTTAAGAATTTTTAGATATTTAGATTAGAAACCAGAAAGAATTACTAAGAAGAGCCTTTTTTTTTGCAGCGTAAACATCACTGCCAGATGATCAGGTAAAAGAGGACAAATATTTAAATGTTATGATGTTTCTACTGAATCTCTCTAGCGCCACCTACTGTCCAAATTTGCACTCTCATTGACCATAAGGTCAACTTTTCTGGTAACACTTTACAATAAGGTTTCATTTGTCAACATTATTTAATTTATTAAAGGGATAGTTCAGCCATAAATGAGCCTGTGATGTTCATCTGCTGGGCGTCAGAGATGTAGGTGTGTTTGTTTCTTCAGGAGAACACAACATAAGATTTTTAACTCAGCCGTTGCTCGTATAATGCGTGTCTATGGGGTGTATTTCTATGAGAGTAAAACACACACAGACATACGAACTCATATTAAACCCTGCGGCTCGTGACGACACACTGATGTCTTAAGACACCAAACGATCGCTTATTAAATATTTCTATGATCGCTCTGAGTAAGGTCATTATACCGGCTATTTATGTAGATTCCTCATTCGACGAGCCACACAGGCACGAATGAGGCATCTACATAAATATATCTACATAAACTGTTCGTGTTCGTTCACAGTGCAATAACTAATGCTAACGAATACAATTTTTAATTTTAATAATGTTTTTGTAAAAGTTGAAATAAACATGAGCAAAGATGAATAAATGCTGTACACTGCAAAACATGCTTTTCTTACTTAGTATTTTTGTCTGGTTTTAAGTCCAAATATTAAAAAATTCTTACATTAAGAAGCATTTACTACATAAGCTAAATGTTTTGTCTTGTTTTGGGGAAAATAACTCTAAATGAAGAGAGTTTTTGCTTAAAATAAGATAAATAATCTGCCAATGGGGTGAGAGAAATAATCTTGTTTTCTGTTTGAATTAAGATTATTTTTCTCACCCCATTGGCAGATTATTTATCTTATTTTAAGCAAAAACTCTCTTCATTCTCAGTTATTTTTCCCAAAACAAGACAATTACTTTTGCTTGTCTAGTAAATGTTTCTTAATGTAGGAATGTTTAGATATTTAGACGAGAAACAAGACAAAAATACTGAGTAAGAAAAGCGTTTTTTGCAGTGTACGTTCTGCGTGGCATTTCACACCCACCCAAAAGATTGAAAATGTTTCTGAGTCTCTTCTGCTCATCAAAGCTGCATTTATTTGATCAAAACTACATTCATGAGGTTTATTAATAAAGTTATGTACAGCTCAACCCACTTTCCATCTGCAGGACACCCCATAATAATCCACTCATTCATTCAGTGTGGAAGGACTGATGTGAATGAGTGTGTGTGTGTGTGTGTGTGTGTGTGAGAGAGAGAGAGAGAGAGAGAGAGAGAGAGAGAGTGTGTGAGAAAGAATGTGTGTGTGTGTGAGTGTGAGTGTGTGTTTGCACGTGAGTGTTTGTGCGCATAAGAGTGTGTGTGAGTGTGTGTGTGTGTGTGTGAGAGAGAGAGAGAGTGAGAGTGTGTGAGAAAGAATGTGAGTGTGAGTGTGTGTTTGCACGTGAGTGTGTGTGTGCGCATAAGAGTGTGTGAGTGCGTGTGAGTGTGTGTGTGTCTGTGTGTGTGTGAGAGAGAGAGAGAGAGAGAGAGAGAGAGTGTGTGAGAGAATGTGTGTGTGAGTGTGAGTGTATGTTTGCACATGAGTGTGTGTGTGCGCATAAGAATGTGTGTGGGTCCGTGTGAGAGAGAGAGAGAGTGAGATTGTGTGAGAAAGAATGTGTGTGTGAGTGTGAGTGTGTGTTTGCACGTGAGTGTGTGTGTGCACATAAGAGTGTGTGTGAGTGTGTGTGCGTGTGTGTGTGTGTGTGTGTGAGAGAGTGAGAGTGTGTGAGAGAGAATGTGTGTGTGAGTGTGAGTGTGTGTTTGCACGTGAGTGTGTGTGTGCACATAAGAGTGTGTGTGAGTGTGTGAGTGCGTGTGTGTGTGTGTGTGTGAGAGAGAGAGTGAGAGTGTGTGAGAGAGAATGTGTGTGTGTGTGAGTGTGTTCAGTGTGTGTTTGCACGTGAGAGTGTGCGTGCGTGCGCGTAAGAGTGTGTGTGAGTGTGCGTGCGTGCGCGTGTGTGTGTGAGTCGATCACCGCTCCAGCCAGCGCAGTGATGGATATCGGTCTGACAGTGTCCGCCTCAGCTGTGAGTTCTGACTCTTATCCCTCATTTCAACGACACACTCGACCTGTGAGCACAATCACATCAGAACATCTCAAACACACTCAAACACACTCATACAAACTCATACACACTCATACACAATCAAACACAATCATACACAAACACTCTAACACACACACACTCATACACACTCATACAGTATGCACCTATCAGATAATCTACAAACCCTGAGTGTCCTTATTAATATGTGCATCTGTATAAGATGATAATACCATGGTGCTTAATATGAATATATATATATATATAATATCAGGGCCTGACCTGTGCTTTGAAGAGCTCTGCTTTATCACTGTAGCGTCTGTGGCAAACGTCCAGCAACCTGAGACAGAGAAACCGAGTGTGTGTTAGTGTGTGTTAGTGCAGTTTCCTTCATGTCCTCAGTTAATCAGAGGTTCAGGCGTGTCTGTAGAAACACGAGATCACTGAACATCCACAGCTGCAAAAAATGCTCTTCTGACTCAGTCAAATCAAGATGCATTTACTAGATAAGTTTTCTTGTTTTCTGGGGAAAAATATCTAAATGAAGAGAGTTTTTGCTTAAAACAGGCAAAATGATCTGCCAATGGGGTGAGAAAAATAATCTGATTTCTGATTGGGACGGAAACAAGAAACAAGATTTCAATCAGAATATCTTCTGTCGTTTTACTGATCTAGTAAATGCATCTTGATTTAAGAATTTTTAGATATTTAGACTGGAAACGAGACAGACGGACTGAGGAAGAAGAGCATTTTCTGCAGTGAGGAGTGTGAACAGACAGATAATGGATGGGTCAGCATCAGCACATTTAAATGTTATCTTAAGTGTAAAATGTTTTTGACTATGTAGTATATATTTTATGTTGTGATGTTTTTTTTGATGAATGTTTTCCTAATATTGCATGTATTAGTTAGTGCTACTGAAATGTATTTGTAATGTTTTAATATTGTGTGCACCTGCCCGGGGACTGCAGATGGAAACTAGCATTAGCTAATTCTGGTAAAAAAACTTTTGTACATTGTCCGTGACAAATAAACTAAATCAATAAATAAATAAAGCTGCTGTGTTTGTATGTGTGTGTCCTCACCTGACGTCTTCTCTGGCCAGCAGGTCCAGTAGTTTGGCCATTTCTCCAGGCCAATCGCCCAGCTGGACCGTAAAGCGACCGACTCTATCATCCAGAACCAGAGCTCGCTCCACACACTGCAGAACCAGGTCCAGTTCCATGTTTGCACTGCTCACCACCACCGCCACCCTAGAGAACGAACACACAGACACACACACACACACACACACACACACACACACACACACACACACACACACACACACACACACACACACACACACACACACACACACACACGCCACAATCTAATGTTTAAAACTGTTCAAATGCGTAGTACTGAAACTATTGGAATTGTTGCACTGCAAAAAATGCTCTTCTTCCTCAGTATTTCTGTCTTGTTTCTAGTCTAAATATCTAAATATTCTTTAAAAAAGAAGTATGTACTAGACAAGCAAAAGTAATTGTCTTGTTTTGCTGAAAATAAACTCTAAATGAAGAGAGTTTTTGCTTAAAATAAGATAAATAATCTGCCAATGGGGTGAGAAAAATAATCTTGTTTTCTGTTTGAATTAAGATTATTTTTCTCACCCCATTGGCAGATTATTTATCTTATTTTAAGCAAAAACTCTCTTCATTTAGAGTTTATTTTCAACAAAACAAGACAACATTTCTTATGTTGTTTTACTGATCTAGTAAATGCATTTTGATTCAAAATAAAATAAAAAAGTAAATAAATAAATTGACTCCGTGACAGTCTGCTCATGACTCCGAAACGTTCGTCGCAGACTTAAGACTCAAGGCGATTTTTTTTGGGTGCAAACCTACTTTTGAGAACTAGTCCTAGGTTTTTCGCCCAATTGGAACCAAACCAGTGCAGAAAGATTCTCTGGAGTCTGATTGACAATAATTATCAAAAAAGTCTACATTTTGATTTACGATGTGACTGGACTCACATTTGTAATGTTTAAAACTATTTAGGGGTTTAAAGACACATAGCACTGAAACTATTGGAATTTCCAAGGATCAACATTCGCCCCTAAAAGTGTTCGGGCAGACCAGACCGTCAGTCCTAGAGACTCGAGACTTTGAGGGATGGTAGAACCCTCCTCGCCTACACCGACACCAAATCTCGTCCCAATTGGCCTGACGGGGCTTTGGATCCTGATTGTCAATAATTATCAAAAAAGTTGTACTTTCGATTCACGATTTGTGACGGGACTCACATTTGATGTTGGCGTGGCCACTTTTACTAAAACGACTATCCTTCTTGAATAGAATAAGATAATTTCAACAAACTTGGTACATCTCTGTACGGGTTCGGTCTGTGATCATGTGAAAAAGGATGCGGTGACTGGCCACTTGCTGGTGCTATAAACATGAAAAGAGCTATAGCTATGATACAGTCAGTCCAATTGACTTGTAAAACGGCATGTGGTGTCTTTGTCCAAAGTGGCGCGATTGTCTATAAGCACATCTACACATGTTGAAAAACACGGCCACCGTGAGCCAATGAAGTTTGAACGGCCATCAGACAAGGTTAACGAAGGCTGATCGGAACAAAACTTACTAAGCCTGTTTGACTCGTGGCCCTGGAAAACCTGTGAGAAATTCAAAAGAAATAGGCCTTTGGGGGTCGCCTCCACGTTTTTCACATGCTTAAAAAGATTGAATATCACGCAATTTTTTACACATGTCCTACCATATGGTAGAACTCCTCATTCTGGGCAACTTTGCCTCTAGGACCGCTGGTGTCAATCGAACCATTTGTTAAATATTGGAGATTTTTTTCAAAAACCTACTTTTGTGAAATAGTCCTAGGTTTTTGGCTCCACCTCGATAACTGTTAAAAAGCTTAAAAATAAATGTATTCAATTTATAAATTGCCCATATTGGCTGTAAATGGACTTTTCCCATCTATGATCTAAGTGTTCACATGCTTGCTAAATAAAGCGCCATATCTTTTTACGCATATGCTTAAAGTTCTTGAACCCCGTTATCACTGCTTGCAGCTATAATTCCAATTTAAGCTTTATCAGGGTATAATTTTGTACAGCTTTATACAGACCATCATCTTCTTCCTCAGTGTTTCTGTCCTGTTTTCCAGCACAAATATATAAACATTCTTAAATTAAGAAACACAATGACTGAAGATATTAAGATACATTTATCAAAATGAAGTGAGTTTATGCTTAAAACCAGAACAAATATTTGCCAATGGAGTCAGAAAAATTTTATTAATTAAAAGGGAGAAAACTTTATGTTTTTGGCCCCTTGGATAAATGCATCCAGTAAATGTATCTTGATTCATGAAACTTTAGATATTTGTCCTGGAAAACAGGATAATATTTTTTCCAGCTTCTCTTAAATGTGTAAGACTCTTGTATTTCTGTTGTTTCCCTTATATTAAAGCAGTAAGGCATTGCACTGTCAACTAACATGAACAAACAATGTATAATTGCATTTTTACAAGATAAATAAATGCTGCTAAAATACATTACTCATTGTTAGTTAGCTTATGGATTACATTATGTTAACAAACGAGATCTTGTTGTAAGTGTTACCTTCTAATTTATCAATAATAATTCAAATTAACAGTGTATTCTAGTAATATACACTGCAAAAAATGCTCTTTTTTTTCTTGTTTCCAGTCCAAATATCTAAAAATTCTTAAATCGAGATGCATTTACTACATAAGTTAAATGACATAAGATTTTTTTTCTAGTATAAATGTCAAAATGAAGTGAGTGTTTGCTTAAAACAAGCAAAATTATCTCCCAATGGGGTGAGAAAAATAATCGTATTTCTGTTCGGAAACAAGAAACAAGATTTCAATCAGAAACGAGATTATTTTTCTCACCCCATTGGCAGATCATTTTGTTTGTTTGAAGTAAAAACTCTTATATTTAAAAAAAAATATCTTATGTCATTTTACTTATCTAAGTAAATGCATTTTGATTTAAGAATTTTTAGATACTTAAAAGACAAAAAGTAAGTTGAGCATTTTTTGCAGTTGTGTGCAGCTGGGTGCATTAATATCAGCTTATGCATTCACAGTTTAGAGTTTGTTTTCTGAAAAAGATTCACTTTAGTAGAGCGCTTAAATGAGTTCAGTAAACCAGCTCGTCTTTACGGACTGAATGTGATGAAATCCTCAGCTAACTGGCTTATCACAGAGAGTGTCCATGTGGACCCCGAGCCCGTTAGGATGCTGATAAATTGAGTGAGGGGCTTTAAACACCTTTTGCCTTTAAGTTCTGGCAGTTGTCCAGTTAAGATAGCGGCCAAACCCATGGCTCCTTCTGTGTCTACGGTCGAACGCTCGAACTCCTGAAACCTCAACATGGCCACCAGAGCATCCGCCTCCCTTTGAGAAAGAAGACATGCTCAGGTTATTGATATGGATAGACATGAACCCCGAAGCACATTGGAACAGTCTTCAGCCAGCTACACTGTAAAAAATGCTCTTCTTATTCAGTATTTGTTTTGTTTTGTTTCCAGTCCAAATTTCTAAATATTCTTAAATCAAGATCGATTACTAGACAAGTAAAATGACATAACATATGTTTTCTTGTTTTCTAGGGGAAAAATATCAAAATGAAGTGAGTTTTTGCTTGATCTGCCAATGGGGTGAGAAAAATAATCTTATTTCTGTTCGGGACGGAAACAAGTAACAAGATTTCAATCAGAAATCAGATTATTTTTCTCACCCCATTGGCAGATCATTTTGCCTGTTTTTCAGCAAAAAATCACTTCATTTTTTATTTAATTTTCAATAAAACAAGAAAAAATATCTTATGCATTTTTACTGATCTAGTAAATGCATCTTGATTTACAAATATTTAGATATTTAGACTGGAAACAATACAAAATGACTAAGTAAGAAGAGTATTTTTGCAGTGTATGAGTTAAGTGCAGTTGTAGTAGTAATCCTCCCTGGTAGGGGGCAGTATTAACTTTGGTTAAGCTTGGATAAATGGATAGAAGTAGAGGTGATTGAGAGTTGGTTTGTGTGCATGTTATACTGCAAAAAATGCTTTTCTTACTTAGGATTTTTGTCTTGTTTCGGGTCCAAACATTCTTAAAACAAGAAGTATTTACTAGACAAGCAAAAGCAATTTTCTTGTTTTGGGAAAAAAGTTTTTTTGCTTAAGATAAATAATCTGCCAATGGGGTGAGAAAAATAATCTTAATTCAAACAGAAAACAAGATTATTTTTCTCACCCCATTGGCAGATTATTTATCTTATTTTAAGCAAAAACTCTCTTCATTTTGAGTTATTTTTCCCCAAAACAAGACAATTACTTTTGCTTGTCTAGTAAATACTTCTTGTTTTAAGAATTTTTAGATGTTTGGACTAGAAACAAGACAGAAATACTGAGTAAGAAAAGCATTTTTTGCAGTGAATTTACTGAAACTCCATACGTCAAACTCCACTCCTCACAACCTGACGGTCCATTATCAACACAACTTCAAGATACCTGACAGAAATAACTTTGTCCACCAGTTTCTTGGCCAGCTGAAAGGTGTGTGTTCCCAGAGAGTGATCCACCAAATCTGTGTGATCAGCAAAAGACAGAGTGATCAGAACCGGATCGGAACCGGATCAGAACCGGATCGGAACCGGATCAGAAACGTTTGCATGAGATGGACTTTACCTCTGTAAAGCTTCTTGTTGGGGTTGCAGTAAAGATCTTTAATGGGCGAATCCGATTTGAGCGACTGCAGGAGAAGAGGAAACTCCTCTGGTTCGACACCCTGTTAGAAACACAAGGAATATTGCAGTGTTTATTATAAATTATTCATCATTATTGTGTTAATAATCTTGAGTCAGAATAACTTAATCTCTGCTCTGATGATGAGGGCGGGGCCACCTGTCACTCACATGAGATCAGCCAATAGCAAACCACAGCCATCCAATCAATTCACCACGGACACAATCAAGCCCCGCCCACATTTGTTCTTGTTTGCATTTCATTCGATATACGGCACAATAGAGGAGAAAAGACCAGCACAACTTCCCTTTAATGCTCATAATCATGCACTTTAAAAGCTAAAACTAGGTATGCACAATATATCGGCTGCCATATCAGTATGAGCCGATATATGTTCATTTTTAAGGTTATCAGTCCAATAAGAAAATTTGGACAATATAGTAAAGCCGATAAATAATGAATACATTAACATTTTAATATTGGTTACATCAAATTATAATGAGAACATTATAATTGTGTGTTTGGGACATGGCTTTTTAATGTTGAGTCTTTTGTTTTTGTAATCAGGCTTTTAAAAATTATATAAAAATTTTGGATTTAGATTTATCGGCCAATATATCAGTTATCGGCTTTTAAACATAAAGAATTATACACTTTAGAATAATGTTCATTTAGTTAACATAAACTAATAATGAACTGCACTTATAAAGCATTTATTTATCTTTGTTAACGTTCATTTTAAAATGTACTAATACATTATTAAAATATTGTTAACATGAGTTAATGCACCATGAACTAACATGAACAAAGCTGGATTTTTATTAACTCACATTAGCAAAGATGAACTAATACAGTAACAAATGCACTGCTCATGGTTAGTTCATGCACTGTAAAAAAAATATTTAAAAAAATAAGTTATCTGGTTGCCTTAACATTTTGATTTCATTGAAATATTTTTTTTTAGTTAATACAATTAACATTTTATGAGAATCGACAACCTTTATTAAAAATTTTGTAAGTAAATTAAAGTAAATGCATTCTTGATTTAAGAATATTTGGATATTTGGACTGGAAACAATTAAAAAAATACTAAAGAAGATGAGCATTTTTGCAGTGTACTCTTATTTATTGTGCTTAAAAGCACAAAATGAAAAGTAAACTAAAACCACAGTGATTGTGTGAAGCGTTCACAGATCAGGAGGATATTTTTGACGCATATGCATGAGTTAATCCAGCTTTAACCCAGTGCCGCGTGAATCCTATATACGTGAAACCAACGTGAAGATTATATAATTTCCTGTAAAAGATCAATAAAGTATCAATCAACCGGAGCTGCATTGCAAAAAATGCTCTTCTTACTCAGTATTTTTGTCTTGTTTCCAGTCTAAAAATATTCTTAAATCAAGATGCATTTACTACATCAGTAAATCGACATAAGGTATTTTTCTTGTTTTGTTGAAAATCAAATCAAAATGAAGAGAGTTTTAGGCAAAAATAATCTTGTTTCTGATTGAAATCTTTTTCTTGTAACAGAAATAAGAATATTTTTCTCACCCCATTGGCAGATCATTTTGCCTGTTTTAAGCACTTCATTTGGATATTTGTCATTTTACTGATCTAGTAAATGCATCTTGATTTAAGAAGATTTTAATATTTGGACTGGAAACAAGAAAAAAATACTAAAGAAGATGAGCATTTTGTGCAGTGTACTCTTATCGGTATCAGCCAAAACTGTCAAAAACTAATGAAATGGTAAAAGCACAAAATGAGAAGTAAACTAAAACCACAGTGATTGTGTGAAGCGTTCACAGATCAGGAGGATATTTTTGACGCATATGCATGAGTTAATCCAGCTTTAACCCAGTGCAGCGTGAAACTGGAGCTGAAATTGGCTGTGATTTGACTCACTATGACAGCGATGCGAGGGTTCAGGTGTTTGATGGCGGCGGCGATTCCTGCCAGAAGGCCACAGTGGCCGCCCGCGGGCACGATAACGGCGTCCATCTTAGGCACCTGCTCATAGATCTCCAGACCCACAGTGCCCAGGCCTGCCAGATACACCGCGCTATCATCCCTGAGGACAGAGAGAGAGAGATCATCACACCTGTCCGCTCACACACGCCAAACAAAGGCAAACGTCTGCTCGTTATCTGACACTTGCTATAATAATAGAGCAGTAATTGAGTGCAGCCACTGTTGCCTTTGGCTTGCACTGCAAAAAATGCTTTTCTTACTCAGTCATTTTGTCTTGTTTCCAGTCTAAATATCTAACAATTCTTAAATCAAGATGCATTTACTGTACAAGTAAAACGACGAGATATTTTTCCTTGTTTTGTTGATAATAACTTCAACTTCTTCAACTTTATTCATTTATATAGCACACAGACATAACCAATATATACTCGCCTAAAGGATTATTAGGAACAGCTGTTCAATTTCTCATTAATGAAATCATCTAATCAGCCAATCACATGGCAGTTCTTCAGTGCATTTAGGGGTGTGGTCCTGGTCAAGACAATCTCCTGAACTCCAAACTGAATGTCAGAATGGGAAAGAAAGGTGATTTAAGCCGTTTTGAACGTGGCATGGTTGTTGGTGCCAGACGGGCCGGTCTGAGTATTTCACAATCTGCTCAGTTACTGGGATTTACACACACAACCATTTCTAGGGTTTACAAAGAATGGTGTGAAAAGGGAAGAGCATCCAGTCTGCAGCAGTCCTGTGGGAGAAAATGCCTTGTTGATGCTCGAGGTCAGAGGAGAATGGGCCGACTGATTCAAGCTGATAGAAGAGCAACTTTGACTGAAATAACCACTCGTTACAACCGAGGTATGCAGCAAAGCATTTGTGAAGCCACAACACACACAACCTTGAGGCGGATGGGCTACAACAGCAGAAGACCCCACCGGGGACCACTCATCTCCACTACAAATAGGAAAAAGAGGCGACAATTGGCACAAGCTCACCAAAATTGGACAGTTGAAGACTGGAAAAATGTTGCCTGGTCTGATGAGTCTCGATTTCTGTTGAGACATTCAGATGGCAGAGTCAGAATTTGTCGTAAACAGAATGAGAACATGGATCCATCATGCCTTGTTCCCACTGTGCAGGCTGGTGGTGGTGGTGTAATGGTGTGGGGGATGTTTTCTTGGCACACTTTAGGCCCCTTAGTGCCAATTGGGCATCGTTTAAATGCCACGGCCTACCTGAGCATTGTTTCTGACCATGTCCATCCCTTTATGACCACCATGTGCCCATCCTCTGATGGCTACTTCCAGCAGGATAATGCACCATGTCACAAAGCTCCAATCATTTCAGATTGGTTTCTTGAACATGCCAATGAGTTGACTGTACTAAAATGGCCGCCACAGTCCCCAGATCTCAACCCAACAGAGCATCTTTGGGATGTGGTGGAACGGGAGCTTCGTGCCCTGGATGTGCATCCCACAAATCTCCATCAACTGCAAGATGCTCTCCTATCAATATGGGCCGACATTTCTAAAGAATGCTTTCAGCAGCTTGATGATCAACGCCACGGAGAATTAAGGCAGTTCTGAAGGAGAAAGGGTCAAACACAGCATTAGTGTGTGCTCCTAATAATCCTTTTGTATATCAAACCAATTAATACAAAGGAATTTGAAACAAATAAAGAATAAAATAGAATACATAAGACAAGACAAATAAAGATAAAATGAAATAGTTTCTTAATACATTTATTATATTCTAGCTCTAAACATGGGCTATCCTCAACAAACACTAAATTAAAAATATACGTTTTTAACGGAGACTTGAAACCTAAAGTTGAAGCCTGCCGAATCTGCAATGGTAGACTGTTCCACAGTTTAGGGGCGATGGCCATGAAAGCTCTATCGCCCCTAGATTTATTTGAGGAGCGGGAACTGCCAGTAAAAGTCTATCTCCTGATCTCAAAGACCTGACTGGGGTACGGGGTAATGATGTTGTTAAAAGCTTTAATTGTACAATCAATTCTATACTGGAAGCCAGTGAAGAGTGGATAATACTGGAGTTATGTGTTCTCTAGTTTTTGATCTGCCGCATTCTGCACTAATTTTAGACGAGATTCTTTACTTATCCCAACATACAGAGAGTTGCAATAGTCCAGTCTTGAGGTGATACATGCATGTACTATGACCTGTGGGTCTTTAGTATTAAGATAAGTAAAATCAAATAAAATCAAAATAAATTTTTGCTTAAAACAGGCAAAATGCTCTGCCAATGGGGTGAGAAAAACAAAGTTATTTCAATCAGAAACAAGATTATTTTTCTCGCCCCATTGGCAGATCATTTTGCCTGTTTTAAGCAAAAATTTATTTAGATTTTATTTTTAACAAAACAAGAAAAAATATCTTCTGTCGTTTCACTGATCTAGTAAATGCATCTTGATTTAAGAATTGTTAGATATTTAGACTGGAAACAAGACAAAATGACTGAGTAAGAAGAGCATTTTCTGCAGTGTAATGAAGGGTTATGTTCCGGACTCACTCCTCCAGACACAGGTATCCGTTCTCTTTGGCCAGATGGCGAGCGTGGTTGATGGAGTCTGGAGCCGTGCTGCCGTAGGAGATGACCATGGCCCCGTAATCCCGGAACATTCGCAGCCGCGGAGGAGAGCTGTAGGCCGGCATAATGACGAACACTGGGATCCTCAGCTCCACGGCATGATAGGCCACAGCCATAGAGAAGCTGCAGTCGGTGGCCACGATCACACCCTTCCTCTGCTGATCCTGCACAACAAACATAACATACAGTACACCGCAAAATATGCTCTTCTTACTTACTCGTTTCTAGTCAAAATATCTAAAAAGTATTTACTAGATCAGTAAAACAACAAAAGATTTTTTCTTGTTTTGTTGAAAATAAAATCTAAATGAAGTGAGTTTTTGCTTAAAACAGGCAAAATGATCTGCCAATGGGGTGAGGAGAATAATCTGATTTCTGATTGAAATCTTGTTTCTTGTTTCCGAACAGAAATAAGATTATTTTTCTCACCCCATAGGCAGATTATTTATCTTATTTTAAGCAAAAACTCTCTTCATTTTGAGTTATTTTCCCCAAAACAAGACAATTACTTTTGCTTGTCTAGTAAATACTTCTTGTATTAAGAATTTTTAGATGTTTGGACTAGAAACAAGACAGAAATACTGAGTAAGAAGAGCATTTTTGCAGTGTATCTTTATCATTGATATTAAAGGTGACCTGTTTGAGTGAGGACAGCAGGCACAGCACTCCTCTCTCCTTCACAGATCCAGTGTAATGGAGAAGCTCTTTCTTCAGATAAATCTCCATTCCGTACTGTTTGGACAATCTAGAGTACTGAGGGCAGAACACACACGATTATGGGCTGGAGAAGAGTTTAAATATCTAAATATTCTTAAATCAAGATGCATTTACTAGATCAAAACATCAAACGTAAGATATTTTTTTTAAATAAATAAATAAAATCCAAATTAAGTGAGTTTTTTGCTAAATGATCTGCCAATGGGGTGAGAAAAATAATAGAAATAAGATTATTTTTCTCACCCCATTGGCAGATCATTTTGCCTGTTTTAAGCAAAAACTCACTTCATTTTAACAAAACAAGAAAAAATATCTCATGTCGTTTTACTGATCTAGTAAATGCATCTTGATTTAAGAATTGTTAGATATTTAGACGAGAAACAAGACAAAAATACTGAGTTAGAAGAGCATTTTTGCAGTGTTGACCAATTGTGGTGTTGTTTGTAATTCTAGCGAATGCTTCTCATTTTTAGGAGGCCATAAAACCAAACTGCCCGAGGCTGAGGAATCATAAATACACACAGCGCATTAAACAGCAGATCCACTCCAACTTCCTCCATGTTCAGAGATTTAATTCCTGCAAAACTCAATATCTGTCTCTGCTGTTGATGAGTTTAATCAGACGCAGATGTTTGAGTCTCATCACACTGCAAAAAACGCTTTTCTTCCTCAGTATTTTTGTCTTGTTTCTAGTCTAAATATCTAAACATTCTTTAAAAAAGAAGTATGTACTAGACAAGTAAAAGTAATTGTCTTGTTTTGGGGAAAATAACTCAAAATGAAGAGAGTTTTTGCTTAAAATAAGATAAATAATCTGCCAATGGGGTGAGAAAAAAAATCTTAATTCAAACAGAAAACAAGATTATTTTTCTCACCCCATTGGCAGATTATTTATCTTATTTTAAGATAAAACTTACTTTTTAGGTATTTTTTCCCCAAAACAAGACAATTACTTTTGCTTGTCTAGTAAATACTTCTTGTTTTAAGAATGTTTAGATGTTTGGACTAGAAACAAGACAAAAATACTGAGTAAGAAAAGCGTTTTTTGCAGTGAACACTGCAAAAACAAACAAACATTTTTTTCCTCCACAAATATCTAAATATTCTTAAAGGGATAGTTCAGCCATAAATGAGCCTGTGATGTTCATCTGCTGGGCGTCAGAGATGTAGGTGTGTGTGTTTCTTCAGGAAAACAAACGAAGATTTTTAACTCAGCCGTTGCTCGTATAATGCATGTCAATGGGGTTTATTTCTATGAGAGTAAAAAACACACAGACATACGAATCCATATTAAACCCTGCGGCTCGCGGAGACACACTGATGTCTTAAGACACCAAACGATCGCTTTCTGCCAGAAACACAACAGTATTTGTGTTATTTTTACCTCATATCAGACGAATCTCATCTAGTGTTCCCAACGCCATTACTTCAGTCGAAGAAATCAAAATACCACCACGATTCTAGATATATTTACATAGATTCCTCACTTGACCGATTCACACAGACACTAATGAGGCATCTATGTAAATAGTGTAGATGATGTAGATGAATATGTAAATGATCCTGCCGGTATGACTTTATTTGGGCGAAAGTAATGTCGCTGGGATTGCTAGATGAGATTCGTCTGATATGAGGTAAAAATAACACAAATACTGTGGTAATAAATTTGTGTTCTCCTGAAGAAGCAAACACACCTACATCTCGGACGCCCTGCAGATAAACATCACAGGCTCATTTATGGCTGAACTATCCCTTTAAATCAAGACATATTTACTGGAAAAGAGAAATGACTGAAGATATTAAGACTTGTTTACTAAAAACATCTGCTAATGGGGTCAAAAATATATATATAATTCAAAAGGAAAACAAGTTTATTTTTCTGACTCCATTGGCTAATATTTTTGTTCTTGTTTTAAGCTCAAAATGTTCATTAATCAAGATTTACACTGCAAAAAATGCTCTTCTTACTCAGTAATTTTATCTTGTTTCTAGTCTAAATATCTATTAATTCTTAATTTGCCTGTTTTAAGCAAAAACTCTCTTCATTTTGATATTTTTCCCCAGGAAAAAACAAAAAATGTAATTTTACTGATCTAGTAAATGCATCTTGATTTAAGAATATTTAGATATTTGGACTGGAAACAAGAAAAAATACGAAATAAGAAGAGCATTTTTTTTTTTACCGTGTAATATCCTCAGTCATTTCTCTTCTCCATTTTGATGTAATGTTTAGATATTTAGACACAGACTGAGGAAGAAGACTGATTGTTGGCCTGTCATGTTCTGTAGCGTTTTGGCGTACCGTGCAGGGTGTTTTCTGAATCGCGGACTGCTGTAGTTTTAATGCGGCGGCGCTGATGTCCTCGAAGCGCAGATGATCCGGAGCAGCTTTGGGCGCTGACTTCCCCTCACTGCCTTTCTTCACGGAAGGCTTCGGTGTGGTCATCAACTGGACCTGCGGTGGTTCTGAGACGGTGGTCTCGAAGACCTTCACATCTCCATTGAGGTATTCCTCGGCTCCAAAGTCTTTCAGGCGTTCTGGGCAGATGAGTGTTGAGCGGCGACCCAGTCGGCCATTCCCGAGCTGGGCATCTTTAGGGCAGGATCTGGTGTGGAAAGAAGAGTCGGTTCTGGAGGAGCCACGCCGCTGCTCGGCACTGTTGGAGAACACATGAAGAGGTCATAAACCAAGACACACTGCAGAACATGCTCTTCGTACTTAAGGGATAGTTCACCCAAAAAGGAAAATATGATGTTTATCTGCTGACCCCAGGGTATCAACATATAGGTGTGTGTGTTTCTTCAGGAGAACACTAATGAAGATTTTTAACTCAACCGTTGCTGTGTGTCGGTCATATAAGGATGTGAATGGGGAACAATTCTATGAGAGCAAAATAAAACATGCTTAGACAACACACACTGCTCACACTGCTGCTCGTGACGACACACTGATGTCTGAAGACACGAACCGATCGGTTTCTGAGAGAAACACAACAGTATTTATGTTATTTTTACCTCATATCCCGTCGAGTCTCATCAAGTTTTCCCATCGGCAGTAACTTCCGTCTAGTGAGGTCAAGCTGGTGCGATCATAGATATACATATATAGAATACTCATTAGTGCCTGCGCAGATAGATCAAATGAGGGATCTACATAGTATATGTCTATGATCGCACCAACTTGACCTCACCTAACGGAAGTTACTGCCGATGGGAAAACTTGATAAGTCTCGTCAGGATATGAGGTAAAAATAACATAAATACTGTTGTGTTTCTCTCAGAAACCGATCGGTTCGTGTCTTAGCACAGTGGTTCCCAAACTTGTCCTGGGGACCCCAACCAGTGCACATTTAGTGCGCACTACCTCATCTAACACACCTGATTCAACTTATTAGCTTATTAGTAGAGACTGCAAGACTTGAATTAGGTGTGTCTAATGAGGGAGACTTACAAAATGTGCAGTGGTGAGGGGTCCCCAGGACAGGTTTGGGAACCACTGTCTTAACAAACCAATGTGTCGAGCAGCAGTGTGAGCAGTGTGTGTGTGTGTGTGTGTGTGTGTGTGTGTGTGTGTGTGTGTGTGTGTGTGTGTGTGTGTTGTCTAAGCATGTTTGTTTTGCTCTCATAGAATTGTTCCCCATTCACATCATTATATGACCGACACACAGCAGCGGTTGAGTTAAAAATCTTCATCTGTCTTCTCCTGAAGAAACACACACACCGACATGTTGATGCCCTGGGGGTCAGCAGATCAACATCTAATTTTTTATTTTTGGGTGAACTATCCCTTTGGTAATTTTGTGTAATTATTATTTTGTCTCTTAGTGTATTTGATACACCAGGGCCCGGTTTTACAAACGGTTTAATCCGGATAAAATTGATCCGGATTTAGTAATCCTTTCTGTGCGGTCCGTGATCACGTAATCCAGCTTACTTTTGGAGCCAGTTTTTTAAAGCGACATCGGATTGGATCAATCTGATCCGGATAGGAACCTTTCAGGATCACCATATCTGGATAACCAGTGCTCAAACAGGATAAGAAATCACAATGTAGAACGAATGAGACCTACAACACAAACACTGGACACTGAGGAGATTTATAATGAGTATAGATGTAGAGATGTACTGTAATCATTGCATGCATACCTAATAAATATTCTAAAACTAATATATTTTTGATTGTGATGAATATATATATCAATTAGTGACAGAATAAAATGTATTGTTTTTGGTCAAGGCCAAACTCTTTCCACTCTGCTGTGAAAGGATGAATACGTTAAAGCCTTCCTACTGTAGCCTGACGGATGAACAAATCAAATGAAAGCCTCATGAATAAAGAGGATATCTTGTAAGATACTGCATTTATAGTATTATTTGATACATTTTTAAAGTTTTCATTACATTTTGGGCCTGAAATCCACGCTGAATCCACCCTTCTGATGGGATCAGTTTAATCCAGATTTTTTGGATCAAAATGATACAAATCCTTTAAAAAAGTTCTGAAAAACCCAAACTAAAGGTTTGATCCGGATCAAAACCAAGATTGGATTACGTGATCTAATTCGATTATGTAATCCGTTTTTTCTTTTGCAAAACACATTTTCAAGATTTGATCCAATCTGTTATCCAAAATCCTAGTGGATTACTTTTGAAAAAATGGGCCCTGGCTTTAATGGCGTATGATATAGTGATAATATGAAGAAAAACTACTAGTTCTATTCAGAGGCAAAAATATGCTGCAGATGCTGATATTAATGGGAAATTCAGATGCTTTTTTCTTGTTTTCTGCGGAATAATACCAAAGTGAGTTTTTGCTTAAAACAGGCAAAATGATCTGCCAATGGGGTGAGAAAAATAATCTGATTTCTGATTGGGACGGAAACAAGAAATGATTTCAATCAGAAATCAGATTATTTTTCTCACCCCATTGGCAGATCATTTTGCCTGTTTTTCAGCAAAAGATTAGATTAGATTCACTTTATTGTCATTAAACAAGTACAGGTACAAGGCAACGAAATGCAGTTTAGGTCTAACCAGAAGTGCAATAGTAGAAATTGCAGTATTTACAGTGGTTGAATGGTTATGTACTGATATAAATAGAGATGGTTATTGCTATAAACAGATTATACAGGTTAATATGTACTATATAAATATAATATACAGATAACTATTACTGTAAACAGAATTTACAGGTGAATATGTACTATGATCATAGAATCAATGTGTACAATAAGTTATATTAAGATGAGCAGTGTAGCAACGGATGATATAGTGCAAATGAGTAAAGGCAGATGTGAGGGGGAGCGGAGAGATATATCCTAATGGGATATATTAGGCAGCAAGTGAACATTTCGTCCTCAGAGTTGATGTGTGTGAAGCAGGAGAAATGGGCAAGCGTAAGGATTTGAGCGAGTTTGGCCAGATTGTGACGGCTAGACGACTGGGTCAGAGCATCTCCAAAACTGCAGCTCTTGTGGGCTGTTCCCGGTCTGCAGTGGTCAGTATCTATCAAAAGTGCTCCAAGGAAGGACCAGTGGAGAACCGGCCACAGGGTCATGGCCAAGGCTCATTGATGACCGTGGGGAGCGAAGGCTGGCCCGTGGGGTCCGATCAAACAGACCAGCTACTGGAGCTCAAACTGCTCCAGAAGTTAATGCTGGTTCTGATAGAAAGCTGTCAGAATACACAGAGCAGCTCAGTTTGAGGCGTATGGGGCTTAGGTCAACTTAGGTTTCTGGTGGCTGTGGCTCTTCCAGCAGGATAATGCTCCTGACACAAAGCACAAATGCTTCAGGAATGGTTTGAGGAGCACAACGACCAGTTTGAGGCGTCGACTCGGCCTCCAGATTCCCCAGATCTCAATCCAATCGAGCATCTGTGAGATGAGCTGAACAAACAAGCCCGAAGTCCGAACTTACAGGACTAAAAGGATCTGCAGCTAACATCTTGGTGCCAGATACCACAGCACACCTTCTAGTGGAGTCCATCAGAGACGGGTCAGGGGGACCAACAATATTAGGAAGGTACTCATAATGTTTTGCCATTAAACGGCCTATATAAAGAAGACATATGACAGGAGTTCTTCTGTTCCACTTGTGCAGTGTAAATTTGGTATTAGTGGTCATTATTTATTCATTATCTGGTTGTGTGTCCAGTGCTGAAGGCTATTAATATCTGCTGTGTTCTGCAGGTTTGACCTTTCACCTCATTCTTACGTCACAGTGTCTAATACAGCCTCTCTCTGATTAACCCTAAAGCCTACAGGCATGCATAATACGCACATTTATAAGACATATAAATGATATTTGCACACAAACTTTCTGCTGTCAAATCTGCACTGATATTATCAACTAAAAGTAAGAATAACTTTTGAGAAGAATTGTCAAATATGATAATCAAGCCTTTGAGGAAGGTTTATTAGTTCATCTCTCAATCATTATTGTATTGTATTATATGTTTTGAAACTACAGATTATAAAACTAAGCATTTAAATATCATATTAGTAGGACATATTATTGGCAGATATTGATATTTATATACATTTTATGCACTGTAACAAGCATCAGAATTATATTAATATCAGCATCTGCTTGCCTATGAATAAAACTGAGCAGTTTTTCCTCCATATTCTCACGATATCATGAGGCATGAAAGCGCATTTAAGAATTTTTGGTTTAATAAACTGTTTCAATTCAAACAATTCGATATTATTTCATATGTCAGGCTTTACAGGGTTAATGTCATGCTCTAACTGAGGTTTACTTAATTATCCAGACATCATTTATTAGAAGAATCATGAGAATCAAATATGATCATCAGGCTTTTGAGGAAGGTTTATTATTTCATCTCTCAATCATCATTGCGTTATATGATCATAATAAAACCCAGCATTTAAATATCATATTAGTAAGACATATTATTGGCAGATATTGACATTGATATTTTATGTAAGTATCTGCCTCTGAATAAAACTGAGCAGCTTTTCCTCCATGTTCTCACTATATCGGACAAAAATACATTTTTCAATTCAAACAATATTTCATATGTCAGGCTTTACAGGGTTAATGTCATGCTCTAATAACTCTGGATGTTCTCAGCTGTTTACCGTGGCAGGAAGAGGAGGATGAAAGAGAGGAAGAGTCTGCACTCTAAAAAATGCTGGGTTAAAAACAACCCAAGTTGGGTTGGAAATGGACAAACCCAGAAATTGGATTGTTTGAACCCTAGTAAATGGACCCATTCAAACAACCCAAATCCTGGGTTTGTCCATTTTCAACCCAACTTGGATTGTTTTACTCAGCATTTTTTAGAGTGTGAGGAGGATGTACACTAATGCCTGGAAGAGCGACTGGAAAGTGACGTTTTTTCGCAGAGATTTGGGAATGGAGGGATGGCTTACGGACGAGGAAAGCTTTGCTGGTTCTACAGGAGAAGGACTGGGAGATTTGGAAGCGGGTTTAGGATCATCTCCAGCCTCTGAGAGTTTGTTCTGGTGTCTCTGTTTGGATGTTTTAACCGCGATGGGAAGGAGACGCTACACTTTAAAAAATGTTTTTTTTAACCCAATGTTGGGTCAAATTAACCCAGCAATTGGGTTGTTTTAACCCAGCGATTGAGTTGGATTAATCCTGCGGTTGGGTTAAATATTTGCTTAAGACAACCCAATTAATGGGTTAAAACAACCCAATTGCTGGGTTAGAATATTTTGACTCAACATTGGGTTGTTTTTTACCCAGAATTTTTTAGAGTGTACATGGTATCTAAATTCATCCACACCCGTCCCAAAACTATCACATCTCTTAGACTCAAGAGGGAATTATTACACTCTAAAGAATGCTGGGTTAAAAACAACTCAAGTTGAGTTCAAAATGGACAAACCCAGAAATTGGGTTGTTTGAATGGGTCCATTAACTGTGGGTTCAAACAACCCAATTCCTGGGTTTGTCAATTTTCAACCCAACTTGAGTTGTTTTAAAAAATCAACCCGAAGTTGGGTCAAATATAGACAAACCCAGCAGTTGGGTTGTTTTAACCCAGCGATTGGGTTGTCTTAAGCAAATATTTAACCCGACCACAGGGTTAAAACAACCCAGTTGCTGGGTTAGTCCATATTTAACCCAACATTGGGTTCAAATAACCCATGTTTTAGAGTGTAGGTGTCGGAGACACTCTAAGGGATTCAGATTTACACGCTACGCTGTCCCACCTCTGCCAGAACGGATCATATTCCTCGCTGTCATTTAAGCCTCTCCGTGTCTCTTGTGGCTGCAAGCCGTCATTCACAAAGTTTGCAAAAAACTGCGCTGCAAAATTCATCCTCAGGTTGAAACGCCGAGCTGCGCAGATGCTCTCTGATGTGTGTGTATCTATCCAACAGTATTGTCCTCTTTCTCAGTCGTCCTACAGGACATTAGCTTACAGCTCAGGGTAATTTAAGGAGGGATTACCATTACTCCTCCAGGACTCCACCTCCAGCTCTATTCCTGTTTCAGACCTGCTCTAAACCCGCCTCTCACGTGGTATAATAAGACAGTCTAACCGGATAGATGAGGGCTTAATGCTTCCTAGAGAATAATGTCCTCAGACTCTCATCCAGAAGAAAGTGTCCCCTATAGGACCTCAATCTCTGACCTCTAGGACAGGCTAAATCCTCTTCAGAGGAGATCACAGATCATTCTCTGACTTCACCCTCATCGTTTATGGTGCTCCTGACTTTATAAAACTCAAAGTGAGTTTGGATGTGAAACAAATTATAGGGTATATAAACCAAGGGTGCTAGGTGTGTTTCTATGTTTTTGCTTAGGTGTTCTGTGTGGTTAGTTACTATGGTCTTTATAAGGTGTTCTGCATTGTCGTTAGTGTTGTTGGGGTGTTCTGTGTGGCTAGGTTGTTGCTAGAGTGTTCTGAGTAGTTGCTATGGTGTTTATAAGGTGTAATGTTGCTAAGGTGTTGCTAAGGTGTTCTGTGTGGTTACTATGTTGTTGTGAATGTGTTCTGTGTGGCTAGGATGTTGCTAGATTGTTCTGAATAGTTTCTAGGGTGTTCATAAGGTGTTCTGTGTGGTTAGTTACTATGGTGTTGATAAGGTCTTCTGTGTAGTCGCTAGTGTTGCTGCGGTGTTCTGTGTGGCTAGGGTGTTGCTAGGGTGTTCTGAGTAGTTTCTAGGGTGTTGATAAGGGGTTCTGTGTGGTTGTTTGGGTGTTCTGAGTAGTTTCTAGGGTGTTGATAAGGGGTTCTGTGTGGTCGTTAATGTTGTTTGGGTGTTCTGTGTAGTTGCTAGAGTGTTGTTGGGGTGTTCTGTGTGGCTAGGTTCTTGCTAAAGGGTTCTGAGTAGTTGCTAGGGTGTTAATAAGGTGTGAGGTTGCTAGGGTGTTGCCATGGTGTTCTGTGTGGTTACTATGGTGTTGCAAATGTGTTCTGTGTGGTTACTATGGTGTTGCAAAGGTGTTCTTTGTAGTTTTTAGGGTGTTGATAAGGTCTTCTGTGTAGTTGTTAGTCTTGCTGGGGTGTTCTGTGTGGCTAGGGTGTTGCTAGGGTGTTCTGAGTATTTTCTAGGGTGTTGATAAGGTGTTTCTGTGTGGTCATTAGTGTTGTTTGGGTGTTTTGCATTGTCGTTAGTGTTGTTGGGGTGTTCTGTGTAGCTAGGGTGTTACTAAAGTGTTCTGAGTAGTTGTTAGGGTGTTGATAAGGTGTGAGGTTGCTAGGGTGTTGCTAAGGTGTTCTCTTTGGTTACTATGGTGTTGCTTAGGTGTTCTGTGTGGTTACTTTGGTGTTGCAATGGTGTTCTTTGTAGTTTTTAGGGTGTTGATAAGGTGTTCTGCATTGTCGTTAGTGTTGTTGGGGTGTTCTGTGTAGCTAGGGTGTTACTAGAGTGTTCTGAGTAGTTGCTGGTTGTTGATAAAGTGTGAGGTTGCTAGGGTGTTGATAAGGTGTTCTGTGTAGCTAGGGTGTTACTAGAGTGTTCTGAGTAGTTGCTGGTAGTTGATAAAGTGTGAGGTTGCTAGGGTGTTGATAAGGTGTTCTGTGTAGCTAGGGTGTTACTTGAGTGTTCTGAGTAGCAATGGAGTTGCTAGGCATTCTGTGCGGTTGCTGGGGTGTTGCTAAGGTGTTCTGTGTGGTTAGGGTGTTTTGTGTGGTTGCTGGGGTGTTGCTAAGGTGTTCTGTGTGGTTGCTGGGGTGTTGCTAAGTTGTTCTGTGTGGTTAGGGTGTTTTGTATGGTTGCTGGGGTGTTGCTAGGGTGTTCTGTGTGGTTGCTGGGGTGTTGCTTGGGTGTTCTGTGTGGTTGCTGGGGTCTTGCTAAGGTGTTCTGTGTGATTGCTAGGATGTTGGTAAAGTGTTCTATGTGGTTGCTAGAGGGTTGCTGTGGTGTTGCTATGGTTTGTGGTTAGGGTGTTCTTTGTGGTTGCTACAGTGTTGCTGGGGTGTTGCTAAGGTGTGTGGTTAGGGTGTTCTGTGTAGTTGCTAGAGTGTTGCTAGGATTTTGCGAAAGTGTTCTGTGTGGTTGCTACAGTGTTGCTAGGATGTTGCTAAAGTGTTCTGGGTGGCTAGAGTGTTGCTAATGTGTTCTCTTTGGCTAGGCTGTTTTGTGTGTTGCTGGGGTTTTATGTGGGGTTATGGTGTTGCTAGGATATTCAATGGAGTTGCTATGGAGTTGCTAGGCATTCTGTGTGGTTGCTGGGGTGTTGCTAAGGTGTTCTGTGTGGTAAGGGTGTTTTGTTAGGTTGCTGGGGTGTTGCTAAGGTGTTCTGTGTGGTTAGGGTGTTCAGTGTGATTGCTAGGATGTTGCTAAGGTGTTCTGTGTGATTGCTAGAGTGTTGCTGGGGTGTTGCTAAGGTGTGTGGTTAGGGTGTTTGTGTGGTTGCTAGGATGTTACTAAGGTGTTCTGTGTGATTGCTAGAGTGTTGCTGGGGTGTTGCTAAGGTGTGTGGTTAGGGTGTTCAGTGTGATTGCTAGGATGTTGCTAAGGTGTTCTGTGTGATTGCTAGAGTGTTGCTGGGGTGTTGCTAAGGTGTGTGGTTAGGGTGTTCGTGTGGTTGCTAGAGTGTTGCTAAACTGTTCTGTATGTTGCTGGGGTTTTATGTGTATTATGGTGTTGCTAGGGTTTTCAGAATAGTTGCTAGGGAGTTGCTAGGCATTCTGTGTGATTGCTAGAGGGTTGCTGGAGTGTTCTTTGTGGTTAGGGTGTACAAACCTGGATTGATCTGTTTGGGTCTTTGCTTTCAGTCCCTGCTGACAGAATTCTCACATAAATGTTCAAATTTAGTAAAAATATCAAAATAAAAGCATCAAACTGCCTAAAGCGTTTTCATGCAAACTGCTTTTATTCATCCACAGGACGTGTTTTATGGAGGTTGTAATAAAATGTTTCCTTTATCCAGTGTGATGCACAGACATGTGCAGACGAGATTTACAGACGGATTCTAACCCCAGACATCACACCGACGGCCTGACAGCTTTAATACATCACACACAACTAACGAGGGCTGAGGAAGATCCCAAAGGAGGATCATTGTTGTCCATATCCATCCCTATGATGACCATTCCAGGAAAAAGAAAAGGATGGAAGTCCAGCCAAGAGAGATGGAGCCAAGAAACGCTTTCAGCAGATTCTAGGGGTGGGACAGCACAAATCATTTAATACTCAGAATGTTTGGAAAATGTACTTCCCTTGAGAACAAATAGAGGTATAGATCACCGTTAATCTAATTAAAGCACAGAGGACTGTCACTAGAGGAGAAGATAAAAGATAAGAGGAGCAAATCTCTCCATGAGATCAGCTATCAGAGTTTGTGTTTGTCTTGGGTTATCTCCAGGCCTGTAAGCACCATTGTGAGTCCTTCCCTGTTAAGTAGCTTTACGCATTGTAAACGTCACCTTTAAAGAACACCTTGAGCAGTCACTCTGTTTCTTCCGCCGCTAATATAATCATGCTAACGATCAGAATGTTTTGCGGAATAAAAATCATGTGGAATAAATGATTCCTCAAATCATGTGTGTTGTTGAGGAGTGTGTGCTGCTACTTTTGCTGAATAAAAAAAATGGATGACAATAAAACATTGGATGACTAGTAATTTCCTGCATCTTAAGTCAGAAAAAAATGATTTTTTTAGTTATTGGACAAAAAAGCTCCACAAGTGGCAATACTGTCTAACTTTGATGACTGCTCTGTCAAGTCCTGGTCTCACACACACACACACACAAACACACACACACACACACACACACACACACACACACACACACACACACACACACACACACACACACACACACACACACACACACACACACACACACACACACACACACACACGAGTCCTCGTCGCCAGTGAGGAACCTGGGTGTGCTCTTTGATACTAATCTTTCATTTGAAAGTTTGAAAGTCACGTTTCTAGCGTCTGTAAAACTGCATTCTACCATCTTAAAATATATCTAAATTACGGCACATGCTCTCAGTGCCAAATGCTGAACAGTTAGTCGATGCGTTCATGAGCTCAAGGCTAGATTATTGTAATGCTCTACTGGGTGGTTGCCCTGCTCGCTTAATAAACAAACTCCAGCTGGTCCAAAACCAGTAAAACATGCTATATAAGTGAATATGTGTGTGTGTGTGTGTGTGTGTGTGTGTGTGTGTGTGTTCATGAGCTCAAGGCTAGATTATTGTAATGCTCTACTGGGTGGTTGCCCTGCTCGCTCAATAAACAAACTCCAGCTGGTCCAAAATGCAGCAGCTAGAGTTCTTACTAGAACCAGGAAGTATGATCATATTAGTCCAGTTCTGTCAACACTGCACTGGCTCCCTATTAAACATCGCATACATTTTAAAATTCTGCTAATTAGGATCAAAGCACTAAATGGTTTAGCTCCGGTACTTAAGCGAGCTCTTAACACATTATACTCCATCACGTCTTTTGCGGTCTCTAAACTCTGGCCAGTTGATAATACCTAGAATATCTAAATCAACTGCAGGCGGTCGATCCTTTTCCTATTTAGCTCCTAAACTCTGGAATAGTCTTCCTAGCATTGTTCGGGAAGCAGACACACTCTGCCAGTTTAAATCTAGACTAAAAACACATCTCTTTACTATGGCATACACACAGAATATTATCAATTTATGTGTCATAATAATGATACTAATAATAACACGAGTGACCTTGATCTCATTAGAGCTGCTCCAGTCTAATCTAGACGGACATGTTTACCGTGATCCACTGCCTCAGGACCACGATGATGATGGTGTGTGTTTGCTGTGCTTCATTACTGTTCATTTTCAGCACAGACTCTGGGAATGATTTACAAATACATTTTAGCAATATATATATTGCTATATATATATTTCTGTAGTTCATAAATGTTCAGCCTAGTAACACCCTATAAACCACCTAGCAACTGCATAGCAACGCCCTAACAACCACACAGAACAATGAAACATGTAAATATATACAATTAACAAATTAAAGCGTCCTAAAAATGTAATATTTCATTAGTTCGGCTGCATGTCATGTGACCATTAACTAATATCAGAGGGCAGTGGATTATTAAATTATCGCGATATTAGGTTGCCCTGGTAACGGCTGTTTTGGCCTCATGAGTGGAGCTAGTGTTCGTGTTTGGCTTCCGTCCTGCAGACCCACCCGCTCGCTCTGCCTCCTCCAGAGAACACACTTTTGTTCTGAGTTTTCATCAGGAAACAGTGAGTGTAGAGCGAGGGACAGAGGGTCTGTTCTTCATTCCGCCTCAGTGTGTGTGTGTGTGTGTGTGTGTGTGTGAGTGACAGACGTCGCGTCGCTCGTTCTCTTCGTCATGGCCCGCTGGTCAACATGTGTCGCTCTGCTGATGCTCCTCATTGGTCAGATTCACGCAGGTAAGAAGGTCAATGAGTTTATGAGTTTGACATGCATCTCTCTGTGTGTGTGTGTGTGTGTGTGTGTGTGTGTGTGTGTGTGTGTGTGTGTGTGTGTGTGTGTGTGTGTGAGAGAGAGAGAGAGAGAGAGAGAGAGAGAGAGAGTTTGTGTTTGTGTGTGTGTGTGTGTGTGTGTGAGAGAGAGAGAGTGAGTGTGTGTGTGTTTGTGTGTGTGTGTGTGTGTGTGTGTGTGTGTGTGTGTATGTCAGTGAGAGAGTGTGTGTGTCTGTGTGTGTCTGTGTGTGTATGTCAGTGAGAGAGAGAGAGAGTGTGTGTGTGTGTGTATGTGGGTGAGAGTTTGTGTGTGTGTGTGTGTGAGTGAGAGTTTGTGTTCGTATAGTGAGTGAGTGAGAGAGATAGATAGAGAGAGAGAAAGAGAGAGAGAGAGAGAGAGAGAGAGAGAGTGTGTATGTATGTGTGTGTGTGAAAGAGAGTGAGAGTTTGTGTGTGTGTATGTGTGTGTGAGAGAGAGTGAGTGTGTGTGTGTGTGTGTGTGTGTGTGTGTGTGTGTGTGTGTGTGTGTGTTTGTGTGTGTGTGTGTGTGTGTGTGTGTGTGAGTGTGTGTCAGTAACTGTGACTAGAACATCTGGTTCTGATTAGGTGTGTGTCCAGTGCTGTACTGACTGACAGAACCGCACAAACACACGAGATTTCACACATGAACTGCTGGAGTCCATCCAGAACCCCGAAGCGTCATATTCACGTCTGCAGTATCTGAGCGGATCCTCAGTGTGTGTGTGTGTGGGGGTGTGTGGGTGTGTGTGTGTGTGTGTGTGATCTCACGCTCATGGAATGACCAGCTCATGAACACACTTTTGGCTCAGAGATGCTTCATCAAGCCCAGAGTTTCTCTAATGTGAAGCATCAGCAGTTTAAGTGATCGTTCTTTCTTCATTTACTCACTCATGTTGCTCCAAAAGTATGCCTTACTTTACTCAAAGTCTGATGTTGTTTTCTGGCTCTACTAAAGCAGGTTTTCCCGCTTGGATGTTGATTATTCCTCATATTCTCCAGTGTTGCCATGGTTACTTTAAAAAAGTAATCTGAGTACTGATTACGGCTTTAAAAAGTAACTTACTTAGATTACGTGATTTTAAAAGTAACTAAATTACTTTACAGATTACTTGATTTTAAAAGTAACTAAGTAAGATTACAAGTTACTTTATTAGTTACATTCAGCAGTTTCCGACAACACCGCTGCCGCCTCAACAGAGAAATGACAACCATTTTTGCCAACTCTAACTTTATCTGAAGTGCATTTTTTACAGTAACGTCAACAATGTATCTCCTGACATTTTAAGTTGAAATTAAAAAATATTTCCTGAAAAAATACTCTCCCCAAGACGCAAGAAGAAAGCAAAAATATCTGTATTTTTTTACTAAGGAAAATGACTAAAATAGTAACTCACATTGACTTGGATAAATTACTTTAATCTGATTACTGGTTTGGAAATAGTAACGTGTTAGATTACTCGCTACTGGAGAAAAGTCATCAGATTAGAGTAACGCGTTAGATTACTCGCTACTGGAGAAAAGTCGTCAGATTAGAGTAACGCGTTAGATTACTCACTACTGGAGAAAAGTCGTCAGATTAGAGTAACGCGTTAGATAACTCGCTACTGGAGAAAAGTCCTCAGATTAGAGTAACGCGTTAGATTACTCGCTACTGGAGAAAAATCGTCAGATTAGAGTAACGCGTTAGATTACTCGCTACTGGAGAAAAGTCGTCAGATTAGAATAACGCGTTAGATTACTCGCTACTGGAGAAAAGTCGTCAGATTAGAGTAACGCGTTAGATTACTCGCTACTGGAGAAAAGTCGTCAGATTAGAGTAACGCGTTAGATTACTCGCTACTGGAGAAAAATCGTCAGATTAGAGTAACGCGTTAGATTACTCGCTACTGGAGAAAAGTCGTCAGATTAGAGTAACGCGTTAGATTACTCGCTACTGGAGAAAAGTCGTCAGATTAGAGTTAACGCGTTAGATTACTCGCTACTGGAGAAAAGTCGTCAGATTAGAGTAACGCGTTAGATTACTCGCTACTGGAGAAAAGTCGTCAGATTAGAGTAACGCGTTAGACTACTCGCTACTGGAGAAAAGTCGTCAGATTAGAGTAACGCGTTAGATTACTCGCTACTGGAGAAAAGTCATCAGATTAGAGTAACGCGTTAGATTACTCGCTACTGGAGAAAAGTCGTCAGATTAGAGTAACGCGTTAGATTACTCGCTACTGGAGAAAAGTCGTCAGATTAGAGTAACGCGTTAGACTACTCGCTACTGGAGAAAAGTCGTCAGATTAAAGTAACGCGTTAGATTACTCGCTACTGGAGAAAAGTCGTCAGATTAGAGTAACGCATTAGATTACTCGCTACTGGAGAAAAGTCGTCAGATTAGAGTAACGCGTTAGATTACTCGCTACTGGAGAAAAGTCGTCAGATTAGAGTAACGCGTTAGATTACTCACTACTGGAGAAAAGTCGTCAGATTAGAGTAACGCGTTAGATTACTCGCTACTGGAGAAAAGTCATCAGATTAGAGTAACGCGTTAGATTACTCACTACTGGAGAAAAGTCGTCAGATTAGAGTAACGCGTTAGATTACTCGCTACTGGAGAAAAGTCGTCAGATTAGAGTAACGCGTTAGATTACTCGCTACTGGAGAAAAGTCGTCAAATTAGAGTAACGCGTTAGATTACTCACTACTGGAGAAAAGTCGTCAGATTAGAGTAACGCGTTAGATTACTCGCTACTGGAGAAAAGTCGTCAGATTAGAGTAACGCGTTAGATTACTCGCTACTGGAGAAAAGTCGTCAGATTAGAGTAACGCGTTAGATTACTCACTACTGGAGAAAAGTCGTCAGATTAGAGTAACGCGTTAGATTACTCGCTACTGGAGAAAAGTCGTCAGATTAGAGTAACGCGTTAGATTACTCGCTACTGGAGAAAAGTCGTCAGATTAGAGTAACGCGTTAGATTACTCGTTAGTGGAAAAAAGTAGTGCGGCTCCTCTCTTCCCAGTCTGTCAGTATCGCTCTGTCTCTATGAAGACACTCCTTCTGAAAAGCACACTGTGCTCTGATTGTCAGCTGGAGCAGTGTGTTGTGATTGGTGTTTGGGGAATGCCCCGCCCCTTACCATAACTGGCAGTGTCCACACCAAGCGTCTCCTCCTGCGATCTCTCTTGAAGCCGATACTGAAGTAATGTAAACTGTTCATCAACTGGCCACTAGAGCGGCTCCAGAAGGAGCAGAATTTCATTGAGCCCTCATGTTAAAATGCTCAACTTTACAGCAGAAAAAAACATGTTTACAGCCTGGTACAAATTGTGGTTTTGGTTAGGGGTGTGCATGAATATTCAAATATTCGAATATTATATCTGTAATTAATATTCGAAAGCTAAAAATACTATTTGAATTTTACTGCGTTAATTTGCTGGCTGTAAATGCAGTGGCTCTATGAGAAATCCCTCTGAATGTCAGAGTTATAACTCAATCCACTGGGTGGCGCTGTGGAGCAGGCTAATAAGTTGAGTGTATTTGATCACATAATGTTTCTCTCAACATGAAAATGAGAAAATACAAACACGACAACCATATACCGACTCTTGTGTGTGTGTGTGTGTGTGTGTGTGTGTGTGTGTGTGTGTGTGTGTGTGTGTGATCTCACGCTCATGGAATGACCAGCTCATGAACACACTTTTGGCTCAGAGATGCTTCATGTGGTTGTGTGCACGTTCTGCACAATAACATGTCTCTGATTTCCTGTTTGAGCTTATAATGCTTTTGTTCTTTAGGCATATATATATTTTACACATACTGTTTAATGTTTTAAAACCTTAAGATATAACGTAAGTGTGTTGTGTATATTGCCTAATCATAAGCTTGTTCAGAAATGGTGAAGACATGTTGATAAAAACAAAACAAAACCTTCTCTCTCCTTTTCTCAAAATACCTAATTTAAATAAACGAATGCATTTACATTTAATCATTTAGCAGACACTTTTATCCAAAGCGACTTACAAAAAAGGGGAGAGCAATAGAAGCAACGAGACAGATAAGGCCAACAACCTGTAAGAGCTGTAAGAAATCTCAATTAATTAGCACAGTACACAACTTTTTTTTTTTTTTTTTTTTTATATATATAGCCAGCTACAACAAATACTCACGTACGGAAAATACAGAACACTGGATTTTGATAGCTATGATAACAACCCATTAGGACTAAGGCTGATGCCCCAGCTGTTGTCGTTAATGCGGATTCAGTGGCCCAATGGGTTGGTTTTGTATGGCATTCTAGCTAAACGCGCAGCAATAGCCATCGACAGCAAAAACTCACGTACGCAAAATACAGAACACTGGGTTTTGGTAGCTATGATAACTATGTAACATACCCGCCTGAAGGCACAAATCCGGATGAGAGACGTAGATATGATCAGTAAGTGCTATTCTGTATTGGTCAAGTGCAAATGGAAAAGATGTGTCTTAAGATGTTTTTTAAAAATGTCTACAGACTCGGCAGCACGAATTGAGATCGGCAGGTCATTCCACCAGGTGGGAACGGTCCAGGAAAATGTCCATGAGAGCGATTTCATGCCTCTTTGGGAAGGAACCACGAGGCGCCGCTCATTCGCAGAACGCAAGCTTCTGGAGGGTGTGTAAGTCTGAACAATTGAGTTTAGGTATAATGGTGCAGAACCAGTGGTTGTTTTGTAGGCGAGAACTAGAGCCTTGAATTTGATGCGAGCAGCCATTGGCAACCAGTGCAGTTTGATGAAGAGAGGCGTAACATGCGCTCTCTTCGGCTCATTAAAGACCACTCTCGCCGCTGCATTCTGGATCAGCTGCAAGGGTTTGATAGTGCATGCTGGAAGCCCAGCCAGAAGAGCATTACAATAATCCAGTCTGGAGAGAACAAGAGCTTGAACCAGGAGTTGTGCAGCCTGTTCTGATAGGAAGGGTCTAATCTTTCTAATGTTGTATAAAGCAAATCTGCAGGACCGGGCTGTTGCAGTAATGTGGTCAGTGAAGTTTAACTGGTCATCAATCACAACTCCAAGGTTCCTGGCTGTCCTTGATGGAGTTATGGTCGATGAACCAAGCTGAATGGAGAAATTTTGATGAAGTGCTGGGTTGGTTGAGAAAACAAGTAATTCTGTCTTTGCAAGATTGAGTTTAAGATGATGCTCTTTCATCCAGTCAGAAATGTCTGTCAGACAGGCAGCGATACGAATGCTCGATTTTTATGAGCCCAAATATTCAAATACAATATTTTGGGGAAATGCCCATCCCTAGTTTTGGTCTAAACGGCTAATTTTGCCCTTCATGACGACTGTGAGGGGGTGATTTTTTTTTATAACTCATTGGTTTACGTTATATATATAAAGCCTTAAAGTTCTGCATAATTAAGGGCGTGGTTACTTTGAGTGACAGGTGGATAGCCATTTATCTGCCGTCTATAGTCATTGCTTTACCTGAGCTCCGCCCACATCCCGCCTTTTTGCCCATTTTCTGTTATCCAGGAGTGACACGCGCTGACTCGCACACAAGATGGCGACGCCCAGCTGAGGAATATTGTGACGTGTTGACTCGCTGGTTTTAGTGATCTATAACCACAGTTTCTCACCCGTCTGTGATTCATTACTGTTGATATAGTTCTGTGTGTGTGTGTGTGTGTGTGTGTGTGTGTGTGTGTGTGTGTGTGTGTGTGTGTGTGTGTGACTGACGTCAGATCAGTCTCTGTGTGTTTAACAGGCAAGAACCTACAGCACTTACAGGAAGATCTATTAAAATGCTGCTCACGACAGGAAGTTAAATAAAAAAACATCAAAAACTGTGGAGGTGGGAATCCTGCGGGAAACCTCGTGAAATATAACAAGCCCTCAGAGCTTAAAACTGCTGTGTGTGTGTGTGTGTGTGTGTGTGTGTGTGTGTGTGTGTGTGTGTGTGTGTGTGTGTGCAGAAAACAGCATTCTTCCTCTGTGTTTCTGTCCTGCAAAAAACATTCTTACATCAAGATACATTTACTGGAGAAGAGAAATGACTGAAGATAGGAAGACTTGCTTTCTGAAAAATGAAGTGAGTTTGTGCTTAAAGCAAGAGCAAAAATCTGCCAACGGAGTCTGTGAAATAAACTGGCTTTCCCTTAAAATAGACTTATAAATTCTAAATTGAAATAAAAAGTTAAAATGTGTATTTTAAAAATGATAACATACTAAATTGGAATTAGAAATAAAAAATTTGAAATTATGACATACGTATTCAAGGTGATAGCATGTATCAAAATTATGATAACGTATTGCCATAATTTCAACGTTGTCCTCATTTTGACACATGCTATACCCTTTGCTAAATTAGGCATAATTTTGACTTTTCCATAATTTTGACACATGCTATACCCTTTACTAAATTAGGCATAATTTTGACTTTTCCATAATTTTGACACATGCTATACCCTTTGCTAAACTGGCCATAATTTTGACTTTTCCATAATTTTGACACATGCTATACCCTTTGCTAAATTGGCCATAATTTTGACTTTTCCATAATTTTGACACATGCTATACCCTTTGCTAAATTGGCCATAATTTTTACTTTTCCATAATTTTGACACATGCTATACCCTTTGCTAAATTGGCCATAATTTTGACTTTTCCATAATTTTGACACATGCTATACCCTTTGCTAATTTTGCCATAATTTAGACTTTTCCATAATTTTGACACATGCTATACCCTTTACTAAATTGGCCATAATTTTGACTTTTCCATAATTTTGACACATGCTATACCCTTTGCTAAATTGGCCATAATTTGGACTTTTCCATAATTTTGACACATGCTATACCCTTTGCTAAATTGGCCATAATTTTGACTTTTCCATAATTTTGACACATGCTATACCCTTTGCTAAATTGGCCATAATTTTTACTTTTCCATAATTTTGACACATGCTATACCCTTTGCTAAATTGGCCATAATTTTGACTTTTCCATAATTTTGACACATGCTATACCCTTTGCTAATTTTGCCATAATTTAGACTTTTCCATAATTTTGACACATGCTATACCCTTTACTAAATTGGCCATAATTTTGACTTTTCCATAATTTTGACACATGCTATACCCTTTGCTAAACTGGCCATAATTTTGACTTTTCCATAATTTTGACACATGCTATACCCTTTGCTAAATTTGCCATAATTTGGACTTTTCCATAATTTTGACACATGCTATACCCTTTGCTAAATTGGCCATAATTTTGACTTTTCCATAATTTTGACACATGCTATACCCTTTGCTAAATTGGCCATAATTTTTACTTTTCCATAATTTTGACACATGCTATACCCTTTGCTAAATTGGCCATAATTTTGACTTTTCCATAATTTTGACACATGCTATACCCTTTGCTAATTTTGCCATAATTTTGACTTTTCCATAATTTTGACACATGCTATACCCTTTGCTAAATTGGCCATAATTTTGACTTTTCCATAATTTTGACACATGCTATACCCTTTACTAAATTGGCCATAATTTTGACTTTTCCATAATTTTGATACATGCTATACCCTTTGCTAAATTGGCCATAATTTGGACTTTTCCATAATTTTGACACATGCTATACCCTTTGCTAAATTGGCCATAATTTTTACTTTTCCATAATTTTGACACATGCTATACCCTTTGCTAAATTGGCCATAATTTTGACTTTTCCATAATTTTGACACATGCTATACCCTTTGCTAATTTTGCCATAATTTTGACTTTTCCATAATTTTGACACATGCTATACCCTTTGCTAAATTGGCCATAATTTTGACTTTTCCATAATTTTGACACATGCTATACCCTTTACTAAATTGGCCATAATTTTGACTTTTCCATAATTTTGACACATGCTATACCCTTTGCTAAATTGGCCATAATTTTGACTTTTCCATAATTTTGACACATGCTATACCCTTTACTAATTTTGCCATAATTTGGACTTTTCCATAATTTTGACACATGCTATACCCTTTACTAAATTGGCCATAATTTTGACTTTTCCATAATTTTGACACATGCTATACCCTTTGCTAAATTGGCCATAATTTTGACTTTTCCATAATTTTGACACATGCTATACCCTTTGCTAATTTTGCCATAATTTGGACTTTTCCATAATTTTGACACATGCTATACCCTTTGCTAAATTGGCCATAATTTTGACTTTTCCATAATTTTGACACATGCTATACCCTTTGCTAATTTTGCCATAATTTGGACTTTTCCATAATTTTGACACATGCTATACCCTTTGCTAAATTGGCCATAATTTTGACTTTTCCATAATTTTGACACATGCTATACCCTTTGCTAAATTGGCCATAATTTTGACTTTTCCATAATTTTGACACATGCTATACCCTTTGCTAAATTGGCCATAATTTTGACTTTTCCATAATTTTGACACATGCTATACCCTTTGCTAATTTTGCCATAATTTGGACTTTTCCATAATTTTGACACAAGCTATACCCTTTGCTAAATTGGCCATAATTTTGACTTTTCCATAATTTTGACACATGCTATACCCTTTGCTAAATTGGCCATAATTTTGACTTTTCCATAATTTTGACACATGCTATACCCTTTACTAAATTGGCCATAATTTTGACTTTTCCATAATTTTGACACATGCTATACCCTTCGCTAAATTGGCCATAATTTTGACTTTTCCATAATTTTGACACATGCTATACCCTTTGCTAAATTGGCCATAATTTTGACTTTTCCATAAATTTGACACATGCTATACCCTTTGCTAAATTTGCCATAATTTTGACTTTTCCATAATTTTGACACATGCTATACCCTTTGCTAATTTTGCCATAATTTGGACTTTTCCATAATTTTGACACATGCTATACCCTTTGCCAAATTGGCCATCATTTTGACTTTTCCATAATTTTGACACATGTTATACCCTTTGCTAAATTGGCCATAATTTTGACTTTTCCATAATTTTGACACATGCTAAACCCTTTGCTAATTTTGCCATAATTTGGACTTTTCCATAATTTTGACACATGCTATACCCTTTGCTAAACTGGCCATAATTTTGACTTTTCCATAATTTTGACACATGCTATACCCTTTGCTAAATTGGCCATAATTTTGACTTTTCCATAATTTTGACACATGCTATACCCTTTGCTAATTTTGCCATAATTTTGACTTTTCCATAATTTTGACACATGCTATACCCTTTACTAAATTTGCCATAATTTTGACTTTTCCATAATTTTGACACATGCTATACCCTTTGCTAAATTGGCCATAATTTTGACTTTTCCATAATTTTGACACATGCTATACCCTTTGCTAAATTGGCCATAATTTTGTCTTTTCCATAATATTGACACATGCTATACCCTTTGCTAATTTTGCCATAATTTGGACTTTTCCATAATTTTGACACATGCTATACCCTTTGCTAAATTGGCCATAATTTGGACTTTTCCATAATTTTGACACATGCTATACCCTTTGCTAAATTGGCCATAATTTTGACTTTTCCATAATTTTGACACATGCTATACCCTTTGCTAATTTTGCCATAATTTGGACTTTTCCATAATTTTGACACAAGCTATACCCTTTGCTAAATTGGCCATAATTTTGACTTTTTCATAATTTTGACACATGCTACACCCTTTGCTAAATTTGCCATAATTTTGACTTTTCCATAATTTTGACACATGCTATACCCTTTACTAAATTGGCCATAATTTTGACTTTTCCATAATTTTGACACATGCTATACCCTTTGCTAATTTTGCCATAATTTGGACTTTTCCATAATTTTGACACATGCTATACCCTTTACTAAATTTGCCATAATTTTGACTTTTCCATAATTTTTACACATGCTATACCCTTTGCTAAATTGGCCATAATTTTGACTTTTCCATAATTTTGACACATTCTATACCCTTTGCTAAATTGGCCATAATTTTGACTTTTCCATAATATTGACACATGCTATACCCTTTGCTAATTTTGCCATAATTTGGACTTTTCCATAATTTTGACACATGCTATACCCTTTGCTAAATTGGCCATAATTTGGACTTTTCCATAATTTTGACACATGCTATACCCTTTGCTAAATTGGCCATAATTTTGACTTTTCCATAATTTTGACACATGCTATACCCTTTGCTAATTTTGCCATAATTTGGACTTTTCCATATTTTTGACACAAGCTATACCCTTTGCTTAATTGGCCATAATTTTGACTTTTCCATAATTTTGACACATGCTACACCCTTTGCTAAATTGGCCATAATTTTGACTTTTCCATAATTTTGACACATGCTATACCCTTTACTAAATTGGCCATAATTTTGACTTTTCCATAATTTTGACACATGCTATACACTTTACTAAATTGGCCATAATTTTGACTTTTCCATAATTTTGACACATGCTATACGCTTTGCTAAATTGGCCATAATTTTGACTTTTCCATAATTTTGACACATGCTATACCCTTTACTAAATTGGCCATAATTTTGACTTTTCCATAATTTTGACACATGCTATACCCTTTGCTAAATTGGCCATAATTTTGACTTTTCCATAATTTTGACACATGCTATACCCTTTGCTAAATTGGCCATCATTTTGACTTTTCCATAATTTTGACACATGCTATACCCTTTGCTAAATTGGCCATAATTTTGACTTTTCCATAATTTTGACACATGCTATACCCTTTGCTAAATTTGCCATAATTTTGACTTTTCCATAATTTTGACACATGCTATACCCTTTACTAAATTGGCCATAATTCTGACTTTTCCATAATTTTGACACATGCTATACCCTTTGCTAAATTGGCCATAATTTTGACTTTTCCATAATTTTGACACATGCTATACCCTTTGCTAAATTTGCCATAATTTCAACTTTGTCCTCATTTTGACACATGCTATACCCTTTGCTAAATTTGCCATAATTTTGACTTTTCCATAATTTTGACACATGCTATACCCTTTGCTAAATTGGCCATAATTTCAACTTTGTCCTCATTTTGACACATGCTATACCCTTTGCTAAATTTGCCATAATTTTGACTTTTCCATAATTTTGACACATGCTATACCCTTTGCTAAATTGGCCATAATTTGACTTTTCCATAATTTTGACACATGCTATACCCTTTGCTAAATTGGCCATAATTTGACTTTTCCATAATTTTGACACATGCTAAACCCTTTGCTAAATTGGCCATAATTTTGACTTTTCCATAATTTTTACACATGCTATACCCTTTACTAAATTTGCCATAATTTTGACTTTTCCATAATTTTTACACATGCTATACCCTTTGCTAAATTGGCCATAATTTTGACTTTTCCATAATTTTGACACATGCTATACCCTTTACTAAATTTGCCATAATTTTGACTTTTCCATAATTTTGACACATGCTATACCCTTTGCTAAATTTGCCATATTTTTGACTTTTCCATAATTTTGACTTTTCCATAATTTTGACACATGCTATACCCTTTACTAAATTTGCCATAATTTTGACTTTTCCATAATTTTGACACATGCTATACCCTTTGCTAAATTGGCCATAATTTTGACTTTTCCATAATTTTGACACATGCTATACCCTTTGCTAAATTGGCCAAAATTTTGACTTTTCCATAATTTTGACACATGCTATACCCTTTGCTAAATTTGCCATATTTTTGACTTTTCCATAATTTTGACACATGCTATACCCTTTGCTAAATTGGCCAAAATTTTGACTTTTCCATAATTTTGACACATGCTATACCCTTTGCTAAATTTGCCATATTTTTGACTTTTCCATAATTTTGACACATGCTATACCCTTTGCTAAATTGGCCAAAATTTTGACTTTTCCATAATTTTGACACATGCTATACCCTTTGCTAAATTGGCCAAAATTTTGACTTTTCCATAATTTTGACACATGCTATACCCTTTGCTAAATTTGCCATAATTTAGACTTTTCCATAATTTTGACACATGCTATACCCTTTGCTAAATTGGCCATAATTTGACTTTTCCATAATTTTGACACATGCTAAACCCTTTGCTAAATTGGCCATAATTTTGACTTTTCCATAATTTTGACACATGCTATACCCTTTACTAAATTTGCCATAATTTTGACTTTTCCATAATTTTTACACATGCTATACCCTTTGCTAAATTGGCCATAATTTTGACTTTTCCATAATTTTGACACATGCTATACCCTTTACTAAATTTGCCATAATTTTGACTTTTCCATAATTTTGACACATGCTATACCCTTTGCTAAATTTGCCATATTTTTGACTTTTCCATAATTTTGACTTTTCCATAATTTTGACACATGCTATACCCTTTACTAAATTTGCCATAATTTTGACTTTTCCATAATTTTGACACATGCTATACCCTTTGCTAAATTTGCCATATTTTTGACTTTTCCATAATTTTGACACATGCTATACCCTTTGCTAAATTGGCCAAAATTTTGACTTTTCCATAATTTTGACACATGCTATACCCTTTGCTAAATTTGCCATATTTTTGACTTTTCCATAATTTTGACACATGCTATACCCTTTGCTAAATTGGCCAAAATTTTGACTTTTCCATAATTTTGACACATGCTATACCCTTTGCTAAATTTGCCATATTTTTGACTTTTCCATAATTTTGACACATGCTATACCCTTTGCTAAATTGGCCAAAATTTTGACTTTTCCATAATTTTGACACATGCTATACCCTTTGCTAAATTGGCCAAAATTTTGACTTTTCCATAATTTTGACACATGCTATACCCTTTGCTAAATTTGCCATAATTTAGACTTTTCCATAATTTTGACACATGCTATACCCTTTGCTAAATTTGCCATAATTTTGACTTTTCCATAATTTTGACACATGCTATACCCTTTGTTAAATTTGCCATAATTTTGACTTTTCCATAATTTTGACACATGCTATACCCTTTGCTAATTTTGCCATTAATGGGATTTTTCCATAATTTTGACACATGCTATACCCTTTACTAAATTTGCCATAATTTTGACTTTTCCATAATTTTGACACATGCTATACCCTTTGCTAAATTGGCCATAATTTTGACTTTTCCATAATTTTGACACATGCTATACCCTTTGCTAAATTTGCCATATTTTTGACTTTTCCATAATTTTGACTTTTCCATAATTTTGACACATTCTATACCCTTTACTAAATTTGCCATAATTTTGACTTTTCCATAATTTTGACACATGCTATACCCTTTGCTAAATTTGCCATAATTTTGACTTTTCCATAATTTTGACACATGCTATACCCTTTGCTAAATTGGCCATAATTTGACTTTTCCATAATTTTGACACATGCTATACCCTTTGCTAATTTTGCCATAATTTCAACTTTGTCCTCATTTTGACACATGCTATACCCTTTGCTAAATTTGCCATAATTTTGACTTTTCCATAATTTTGACTTTTCCATAATTTTGACACATGATATACCCTTTGCTAAATTGTCCATAATTTTGACTTTTCCATAATTTTGACACATGCTATACCCTTTGCTAAATTGGCCATAATTTGACTTTTCCATAATTTTGACACATGCTATCCCCTTTGCTAAATTGGCCATAATTTTGACTTTTCCATAATTTTGACACATGCTATACACTTTGCTAAATTGGCCATAATTTGACTTTTCCATAATTTTGACACATGCTATACCCTTTGCTAAAATGGCCATAATTTTGCCTTTTCCATAATTTTGACACATGCTATACCCTTTGCTAAATTTGCCATAATTTTGACTTTTCCAAAATTTTGACACATGCTATACCCTTTACTAAATTGGCCATAATTTTGACTTTTCCATAATTTTGACACATGCTATACCCTTTGCTAAATTTGCCATAATTTTGACTTTTCCATAATTTTGACACATGCTATACCCTTTGCTAAATTGGCCATAATTTTGACTTTTCCATAATTTTGACACATGCTATACCCTTTGCTAAATTGGCCATAATTTTGACTTTTCCATAATTTTGACACATGCTATACCCTTTGCTAATTTTGCCATAATTTGGACTTTTCCATACTTTTGACACAAGCTATACCCTTTGCTAAATTGGCCATAATTTTGACTTTTCCATAATTTTGACACATGCTACACCCTTTGCTAAATTGACCATAATTTTGACTTTTCCATAATTTTGACACATGCTATACCCTTTACTAAATTGGCCATAATTTTGACTTTTCCATAATTTTGACACATGCTATACCCTTTGCTAATTTTGCCATAATTTGGACTTTTCCATAATTTTGACACATGCTATACCCTTTGCCAAATTGGCCATCATTTTGACTTTTCCATAATTTTGACACATGTTATACCCTTTGCTAAATTGGCCATAATTTTGACTTTTCCATAATTTTGACACATGCTAAACCCTTTGCTAATTTTGCCATAATTTGGACTTTTCCATAATTTTGACACATGCTATACCCTTTGCTAAACTGGCCATAATTTTGACTTTTCCATAATTTTGACACATGCTATACCCTTTGCTAAATTGGCCATAATTTTGACTTTTCCATAATTTTGACACATGCTATACCCTTTGCTAATTTTGCCATAATTTTGACTTTTCCATAATTTTGACACATGCTATACCCTTTACTAAATTTGCCATAATTTTGACTTTTCCATAATTTTGACACATGCTATACCCTTTGCTAAATTGGCCATAATTTTGACTTTTCCATAATTTTGACACATGCTATACCCTTTGCTAAATTGGCCATAATTTTGTCTTTTCCATAATATTGACACATGCTATACCCTTTGCTAATTTTGCCATAATTTGGACTTTTCCATAATTTTGACACATGCTATACCCTTTGCTAAATTGGCCATAATTTGGACTTTTCCATAATTTTGACACATGCTATACCCTTTGCTAAATTGGCCATAATTTTGACTTTTCCATAATTTTGACACATGCTATACCCTTTGCTAATTTTGCCATAATTTGGACTTTTCCATAATTTTGACACAAGCTATACCCTTTGCTAAATTGGCCATAATTTTGACTTTTTCATAATTTTGACACATGCTACACCCTTTGCTAAATTTGCCATAATTTTGACTTTTCCATAATTTTGACACATGCTATACCCTTTACTAAATTGGCCATAATTTTGACTTTTCCATAATTTTGACACATGCTATACCCTTTGCTAATTTTGCCATAATTTGGACTTTTCCATAATTTTGACACATGCTATACCCTTTACTAAATTTGCCATAATTTTGACTTTTCCATAATTTTTACACATGCTATACCCTTTGCTAAATTGGCCATAATTTTGACTTTTCCATAATTTTGACACATTCTATACCCTTTGCTAAATTGGCCATAATTTTGACTTTTCCATAATATTGACACATGCTATACCCTTTGCTAATTTTGCCATAATTTGGACTTTTCCATAATTTTGACACATGCTATACCCTTTGCTAAATTGGCCATAATTTGGACTTTTCCATAATTTTGACACATGCTATACCCTTTGCTAAATTGGCCATAATTTTGACTTTTCCATAATTTTGACACATGCTATACCCTTTGCTAATTTTGCCATAATTTGGACTTTTCCATATTTTTGACACAAGCTATACCCTTTGCTTAATTGGCCATAATTTTGACTTTTCCATAATTTTGACACATGCTACACCCTTTGCTAAATTGGCCATAATTTTGACTTTTCCATAATTTTGACACATGCTATACCCTTTACTAAATTGGCCATAATTTTGACTTTTCCATAATTTTGACACATGCTATACACTTTACTAAATTGGCCATAATTTTGACTTTTCCATAATTTTGACACATGCTATACGCTTTGCTAAATTGGCCATAATTTTGACTTTTCCATAATTTTGACACATGCTATACCCTTTACTAAATTGGCCATAATTTTGACTTTTCCATAATTTTGACACATGCTATACCCTTTGCTAAATTGGCCATAATTTTGACTTTTCCATAATTTTGACACATGCTATACCCTTTGCTAAATTGGCCATAATTTTGACTTTTCCATAATTTTGACACATGCTATACCCTTTGCTAAATTGGCCATAATTTTGACTTTTCCATAATTTTGACACATGCTATACCCTTTGCTAAATTTGCCATAATTTTGACTTTTCCATAATTTTGACACATGCTATACCCTTTACTAAATTGGCCATAATTCTGACTTTTCCATAATTTTGACACATGCTATACCCTTTGCTAAATTGGCCATAATTTTGACTTTTCCATAATTTTGACACATGCTATACCCTTTGCTAAATTTGCCATAATTTCAACTTTGTCCTCATTTTGACACATGCTATACCCTTTGCTAAATTTGCCATAATTTTGACTTTTCCATAATTTTGACACATGCTATACCCTTTGCTAAATTGGCCATAATTTCAACTTTGTCCTCATTTTGACACATGCTATACCCTTTGCTAAATTTGCCATAATTTTGACTTTTCCATAATTTTGACACATGCTATACCCTTTGCTAAATTGGCCATAATTTGACTTTTCCATAATTTTGACACATGCTATACCCTTTGCTAAATTGGCCATAATTTGACTTTTCCATAATTTTGACACATGCTAAACCCTTTGCTAAATTGGCCATAATTTTGACTTTTCCATAATTTTTACACATGCTATACCCTTTACTAAATTTGCCATAATTTTGACTTTTCCATAATTTTTACACATGCTATACCCTTTGCTAAATTGGCCATAATTTTGACTTTTCCATAATTTTGACACATGCTATACCCTTTACTAAATTTGCCATAATTTTGACTTTTCCATAATTTTGACACATGCTATACCCTTTGCTAAATTTGCCATATTTTTGACTTTTCCATAATTTTGACTTTTCCATAATTTTGACACATGCTATACCCTTTACTAAATTTGCCATACCCTACACGACGCTCTTCCGATCTTGAACATGCTATACCCTTTCCTAATTGGCCATAATTTTGACTTTTCCATAATTTTGACACATGCTATACCCTTTGCTAAATTGGCCAAAATTTTGACTTTTCCATAATTTTGACACATGCTATACCCTTTGCTAAATTTGCCATATTTTTGACTTTTCCATAATTTTGACACATGCTATACCCTTTGCTAAATTGGCCAAAATTTTGACTTTTCCATAATTTTGACACATGCTATACCCTTTGCTAAATTTGCCATATTTTTGACTTTTCCATAATTTTGACACATGCTATACCCTTTGCTAAATTGGCCAAAATTTTGACTTTTCCATAATTTTGACACATGCTATACCCTTTGCTAAATTGGCCAAAATTTTGACTTTTCCATAATTTTGACACATGCTATACCCTTTGCTAAATTTGCCATAATTTAGACTTTTCCATAATTTTGACACATGCTATACCCTTTGCTAAATTGGCCATAATTTGACTTTTCCATAATTTTGACACATGCTAAACCCTTTGCTAAATTGGCCATAATTTTGACTTTTCCATAATTTTGACACATGCTATACCCTTTACTAAATTTGCCATAATTTTGACTTTTCCATAATTTTTACACATGCTATACCCTTTGCTAAATTGGCCATAATTTTGACTTTTCCATAATTTTGACACATGCTATACCCTTTACTAAATTTGCCATAATTTTGACTTTTCCATAATTTTGACACATGCTATACCCTTTGCTAAATTTGCCATATTTTTGACTTTTCCATAATTTTGACTTTTCCATAATTTTGACACATGCTATACCCTTTACTAAATTTGCCATAATTTTGACTTTTCCATAATTTTGACACATGCTATACCCTTTGCTAAATTTGCCATATTTTTGACTTTTCCATAATTTTGACACATGCTATACCCTTTGCTAAATTGGCCAAAATTTTGACTTTTCCATAATTTTGACACATGCTATACCCTTTGCTAAATTTGCCATATTTTTGACTTTTCCATAATTTTGACACATGCTATACCCTTTGCTAAATTGGCCAAAATTTTGACTTTTCCATAATTTTGACACATGCTATACCCTTTGCTAAATTTGCCATATTTTTGACTTTTCCATAATTTTGACACATGCTATACCCTTTGCTAAATTGGCCAAAATTTTGACTTTTCCATAATTTTGACACATGCTATACCCTTTGCTAAATTGGCCAAAATTTTGACTTTTCCATAATTTTGACACATGCTATACCCTTTGCTAAATTTGCCATAATTTAGACTTTTCCATAATTTTGACACATGCTATACCCTTTGCTAAATTTGCCATAATTTTGACTTTTCCATAATTTTGACACATGCTATACCCTTTGTTAAATTTGCCATAATTTTGACTTTTCCATAATTTTGACACATGCTATACCCTTTGCTAATTTTGCCATTAATGGGATTTTTCCATAATTTTGACACATGCTATACCCTTTACTAAATTTGCCATAATTTTGACTTTTCCATAATTTTGACACATGCTATACCCTTTGCTAAATTGGCCATAATTTTGACTTTTCCATAATTTTGACACATGCTATACCCTTTGCTAAATTTGCCATATTTTTGACTTTTCCATAATTTTGACTTTTCCATAATTTTGACACATTCTATACCCTTTACTAAATTTGCCATAATTTTGACTTTTCCATAATTTTGACACATGCTATACCCTTTGCTAAATTTGCCATAATTTTGACTTTTCCATAATTTTGACACATGCTATACCCTTTGCTAAATTGGCCATAATTTGACTTTTCCATAATTTTGACACATGCTATACCCTTTGCTAATTTTGCCATAATTTCAACTTTGTCCTCATTTTGACACATGCTATACCCTTTGCTAAATTTGCCATAATTTTGACTTTTCCATAATTTTGACTTTTCCATAATTTTGACACATGATATACCCTTTGCTAAATTGTCCATAATTTTGACTTTTCCATAATTTTGACACATGCTATACCCTTTGCTAAATTGGCCATAATTTGACTTTTCCATAATTTTGACACATGCTATCCCCTTTGCTAAATTGGCCATAATTTTGACTTTTCCATAATTTTGACACATGCTATACACTTTGCTAAATTGGCCATAATTTGACTTTTCCATAATTTTGACACATGCTATACCCTTTGCTAAAATGGCCATAATTTTGCCTTTTCCATAATTTTGACACATGCTATACCCTTTGCTAAATTTGCCATAATTTTGACTTTTCCAAAATTTTGACACATGCTATACCCTTTACTAAATTGGCCATAATTTTGACTTTTCCATAATTTTGACACATGCTATACCCTTTGCTAAATTTGCCATAATTTTGACTTTTCCATAATTTTGACACATGCTATACCCTTTGCTAAATTGGCCATAATTTTGACTTTTCCATAATTTTGACACATGCTATACCCTTTGCTAAATTGGCCATAATTTTGACTTTTCCATAATTTTGACACATGCTATACCCTTTGCTAATTTTGCCATAATTTGGACTTTTCCATACTTTTGACACAAGCTATACCCTTTGCTAAATTGGCCATAATTTTGACTTTTCCATAATTTTGACACATGCTACACCCTTTGCTAAATTGGCCATAATTTTGACTTTTCCATAATTTTGACACATGCTATACCCTTTACTAAATTGGCCATAATTTTGACTTTTCCATAATTTTGACACATGCTATACCCTTTACTAAATTGGCCATAATTTTGACTTTTCCATAATTTTGACACATGCTATACGCTTTGCTAAATTGGCCATAATTTTGACTTTTCCATAATTTTGACACATGCTATACCCTTTACTAAATTGGCCATAATTTTGACTTTTCCATAATTTTGACACATGCTATACCCTTTGCTAAATTGGCCATAATTTTGACTTTTCCATAATTTTGACACATGCTATACCCTTTGCTAAATTGGCCATAATTTTGACTTTTCCATAATTTTGACACATGCTATACCCTTTGCTAAATTTGCCATAATTTTGACTTTTTCCATAATTTTGACACATGCTATACCCTTTGCTAAATTTGCCATAATTTTGACTTTTCCATAATTTTGACACATGCTATACCCTTTACTAAATTGGCCATAATTTTGACTTTTCCATAATTTTGACACATGCTATACCCTTTGCTAAATTGGCCATAATTTTGACTTTTCCATAATTTTGACACATGCTATACCCTTTGCTAAATTTGCCATAATTTCAACTTTGTCCTCATTTTGACACATGCTATACCCTTTGCTAAATTTGCCATAATTTTGACTTTTCCATAATTTTGACACATGCTATACCCTTTGCTAAATTGGCCATAATTTCAACTTTGTCCTCATTTTGACACATGCTATACCCTTTGCTAAATTTGCCATAATTTTGACTTTTCCATAATTTTGACACATGCTATACCCTTTACTAAATTGGCCATAATTTTGACTTTTCCATAATTTTGACACATGCTATACCCTTTGCTAAATTGGCCATAATTTTGACTTTTCCATAATTTTGACACATGCTATACCCTTTGCTAAATTTGCCATAATTTCAACTTTGTCCTCATTTTGACACATGCTATACCCTTTGCTAAATTGGCCATAATTTTGACTTTTCCATAATTTTGACACATGCTATACCCTTTACTAAATTTGCCATAATTTTGACTTTTCCATAATTTTGACACATGCTATACCCTTTGCTAAATTGGCCATAATTTTGACTTTTCCATAATTTTGACACATGCTATACCCTTTGCTAAATTGGCCATAATTTTGACTTTTCCATAATATTGACACATGCTATACCCTTTGCTAAATTGGCCATAATTTTGACTTTTCCATAATTTTGACTTTTCCATAATTTTGACACATGCTATACCCTTTACTAAATTTGCCATAATTTTGACTTTTCCATAATTTTGACACATGCTATACCCTTTACTAAATTGGCCATAATTTTGACTTTTCCATAATTTTGACACATGCTATACCCTTTGCTAAATTGGCCATAATTTTGACTTTTCCATAATTTTGACACATGCTATACCCTTTGCTAAATTGGCCATAATTTTGACTTTTCCATAATTTTGACACATGCTATACCCTTTGCTAAATTTGCCATAATTTTGACTTTTCCAAAATTTTGACACATGCTATACCCTTTACTAAATTGGCCATAATTTTGACTTTTCCATAATTTTGACACATGCTATACCCTTTGCTAAATTTGCCATAATTTTGACTTTTCCATAATTTTGACACATGCTATACCCTTTGCTAAATTGGCCATAATTTTGACTTTTCCATAATTTTGACACATGCTATACCCTTTACTAAATTGGTCATAATTTTGACTTTTCCATAATTTTGACACATGCTATACCCTTTGCTAAATTTGCCATATTTTTGACTTTTCCATAATTTTGACACATGCTATACCCTTTGCTAAATTGGCCATAATTTTGACTTTTCCATAATTTTGACACATGCTATACCCTTTGCTAAATTTGCCATAATTTTGACTTTTCCATAATTTTGACACATGCTATACCCTTTGCTAAATTGGCCATAATTTTGACTTTTCCATAATTTTGACACATGCTATACCCTTTGCTAAATTTGCCATAATTTTGACTTTTCCATAATTTTGACACATGCTATACCCTTTGTTAAATTTGCCATAATTTTGACTTTTCCATAATTTTGACACATGCTATACCCTTTGCTAATTTTGCCATAATTGGGACTTTTCCATAATTTTGACACATGCTATACCCTTTACTAAATTTGCCATAATTTTGACTTTTCCATAATTTTGACACATGCTATACCCTTTGCTAAATTGGCCATAATTTTGACCTTTCCATAATTTTGACACATGCTATACCCTTTGCTAAATTGGCCATAATTTTGACTTTTCCATAATTTTGACACATGCTATACCCTTTACTAAATTGGCCATAATTTTGACTTTTCCATAATTTTGACACATGCTATACCCTTTGCTAAATTGGCCATAATTTTGACTTTTCCATAATTTTGACACATGCTATACCCTTTGCTAAATTGGCCATAATTTTGACTTTTCCATAATTTTGACACATGCTATTCCCTCTGCTAAATTTGCCATAATTTTGACTTTTCCATAATTTTGACACATGCTATACCCTTTGCTAAATTTGCCATAATTTTGACTTTTCCATAATTTTGACACATGCTATACCCTTTACTAAATTGGCCATAATTTTGACTTTTCCATAATTTTGACACATGCTATACCCTTTACTAAATTTGCCATAATTTTGACACATGCTATACCCTTTGCTAAATTGGCCATAATTTTGACTTTTCCATAATTTAGACACATGCTATACCCTTTGCTAAATTGGCCATAATTTTTACTTTTTATGCCATGATTTCAACTTTGTCCTCTTTTTGACACATGCTATACCCTTTACTAAATTGGCCATAATTTTGACTTTTCCATAATTTTGACACATGTTATACCCTTTGCTAAATTGGCCATACTTTTGACTTTTCCATAATTTTGACACATGCTATACCCTTTACTAAGTTTGCCATCATTTTGACTTTTCCATAATTTTGACACATGCTATACCCTTTACTAAATGTTCCATAATTTTGACTTTTCCATAATTTTGACACATGCTATACCCTTTGCTAAATTGGCCATAATTTTGACTTTTCCATAATTTTGACACATGCTATACCCTTTGTTAAATTTTCCATAATTTTGACTTTTCCATAATTTTGACACATGCTATACCCTTTACTAAGTTTGCCATCATTTTGACTTTTCCATAATTTTGACACATGCTATACCCTTTACTAAATGTTCCATAATTTTGACTTTTCCATAATTTTGACACATGCTATACCCTTTGCTAAACTCCTAAAGGGTATAGCATGTGTCAAAATGAGGACAAAGTTGAAATTTTGGCATAAAAAGTAAAAATTATGGCAGCATTGTCATTTCAATTTACTGTCATAATTTTGGTTTGTGTGACATGAGCTGACATCATCTGTTGTCATCATAATTCAGATAATGTGTTATTGTAAGTGCAGGTGATTGTGTTCGTGTAACATGTTTTTTTAGTGACTTGACTCAGCTGTGTGTGTGTGTGTGTGTGTGTCTCATAGGACCAGAGACGAGCAGCTTAAACGCCTGTCAGCACCAGAAGTCTCTTCATGAGCGAATGGACAGCATAGAGAAGGTGACACACACACACGTTGATCTGCCATGTGTGTCTCTTTAATGCAGAGACTCTTCTCATGTGTTTGTAGTTTAAATATAATGATGCTTTAAAAGTTAACGGCCAAACGTGTCATTACAAAAATTCTCAATACTGTTGCATATGAAATATAATGTGGATGACACTGAATAAATATATTTTTTGTTAGGTTAAATACTGATAGTTGGTCACTCAAACCCCTTTTTCTTCTCTATTTAACTGT
>NC_090188.1:819738-822238 GCF_024679245.1 Pseudorasbora parva
TTCCAACTGGGAACTCAGACTAGGAATTTCCAACTAGGATACTCCAACTAGGAAATTACAACTAGGAACTCAGACCAGGAAATTCCAACTAGGAAACTCAGACTAGGAATTTCCAACTGGGAACTCCGACTAGGAATTTCCAACTAGGAAACTTTGACGTGGGAATTTTCAACTAGGAAACTTTGACTTGGGAATTTCCAACTGGGAACTCAGACTAGAAATTTCCAACTGGGAAACTTCGACTTGGAATTTCCAACTAGGAAATTTAGACTAGGAGTTTCCAACTAGGAAACTTTGACTTGGGAATTTCCAACTGGGAACTCAGACTAGGAATTTCCAACTGGGAAATTTAGACTAGGAATTTCCGACTGGGAAATGCCAACTATGAATTTATGACTAGAAAGTTTGTGTTCCCGATCATTCTGATAGCACATGAAGGCGGCATTACACACCCATCACAGCAAAATGAATAAACCCGTGGCTCATTTACACCGCTGGTTTAACTTTTGAATGTTGTGAAAGAAGTCTCTCCTGCACTTTAGTGTGTCCTTGATGAATAAAAGTAGAAATTTCACATAGAAACCTGCCATTTTAAATTGTAATAATATTTTACTGTATTTTTTTTATTAAATATGCAGCTCTAGAGAGCAGAAGAGACTCTTTCAGAAACATTAAACAATCCTAATGAGTTCCTCTGTGGAAACTGATCAGAATACTGATGGTCTTCATTCAGAAACAATGAATATATATGCATAATATTTATATACACATACACACATACTGTATGAATATGCCGCCTCCTAAACGATGAGGAAATAATGAAAGACTTGTGGATATTTACAGTAAAGCGAGTGATGAGCCCTTCAGGAAACAAGCGCTTTAGAGGAAAGCCGGACTGTAGGAATGGTCATGTGATCGCTCGTGGAGTTAAACATGGCCGCAGCTCTCCTCACTGTAAACAGATCTGTCCATTTCTGAAGAAGAAGCACTAAACGAGTGACGCTCCGATTGAATTCTGGGCCAGACTTTCTGCTTTAAAGAGCTGTGGAGGATCTCAAACATCGCAGCATCTGAAGCACAGATGAGGGAATATCAGAGTAATCAGACGAAGTTTGACCAGTGAATTCAAAACGGAAAAATAATACTATACCCACAAAAACACTCCGGCCCGCAGCACATACTTCACGCACTAGTGCAGAAAACGCTCTTCTTCCTCAGTATTTTTGTCTTGTTTCTAGTCCAAACATCTAAAGATTCTTAAAACAAGAAGTATTTACTAGACAAGCAAAAGTAATTGTCTTGTTTTGGGGAAAATAACTCAAAATGAAGAGAGTTTTTGCTTAAAATAAGATCAATAATCTGCCAATGGGGTGAGAGAAATAATCTTAATTCAAACAGAAAACAAGATTATTTTTCTCACCCCATTGGCAGATTATTGATCTTATTTTAAGCAAAAACTCTCTTCATTTTGAGTTATTTTTCCTCAGAAACAAGCAAAAATATTTGTATGTATTTTTTCTGATCTAGTAAATGCTTCTTGATTCCAGAATATTTAGATATTTGGACTGGAAACAAGAATAAAATACTAAATAAGAAGAGCATTTTTTGCAGTGTGTGTTCTCCCAGCGCTGTAAAGCAGGAGAGACTGAGCTGAATTCAAAAGGCACGATCAAAACTAACTCACATGTGAACATACGTGAAATATACTCAAGCAGCTTCATGTGTGTGTCGAGCGTCAGTGTCGTCTCTGCTTCCAGGATAATCAACTGAAGATGAGGAGCTCCTTCATCGGGTCATGGGCTGTCGTCATACTCAAGCGTGTTGAATTAACTCTAAAATCTCTTATTTTACATCATGCTGAAGAGAGAACGTTGCATAGAAGTTCAAACTTGCTCTAGAAGACCAACGGCTCTGGATCATGAGGGATTTCACTGCAGATGATGCTCTTCTGACTCAGTCATTGTGTCCTGTTTCTCACAATTCTTAAATCAAGATGCATTTACTAGATCAGTAAAACGACAGAAGATATTTTGTCTTGTTTTGTTGAAAATAAAGTTACAGCGCTGAAAGTTCACTGCAAACGGAGATATAGTCTTTTAAAGTTACGGCAGTTTATTGCCTACAAAAATGGCCGCTTTGGACTACAACGAGCTTCTTCCTGGGTTGGTGACATCATAAACCCTCGCTAGTCTCCGCAGATGTGACTTCTGCCTGTAATGGGAAGGGGCGTGGCCTTAACCTGTGCTTAAGCCAATAAAAATACAGGAAACTACATTTGGCCATCTGACCAATAGAAGCAGGAAGCAAACGAGCCGTTCAAAGCGCAGACAGCGGTGTGGAATAAAGGGAGAATAGAAGAAAAATACAGCGTTTAAAAACGTATTAAGACATGTTATACTGCTGCCCATAAACACAACCAAGCCTAGAGAAACACCTCGAAACCACCGCTTTAAAACAGGCAAAATGCATCTTGATTTAAGATTTGTTAGATGTTTGGACT
>NC_090188.1:827238-832238 GCF_024679245.1 Pseudorasbora parva
CAAAAACACACACACAGAACGCTGGACACACACAGTCAGACAGGCACACACACACACACACAGACAGTTGGACACACACAGACAGACAGGGAGAGAGAGACACAGTCAGACACACACACACACACACAGTCAGACACAAAAACACACACACACACACACACACAGACAGTTGGACACACACAGACAGACAGGGAGAGAGACACAGTCACACACACACACACACAGTCAGACACAAAAACACACACACAGACAGTTGGACAAACAGTTAGTCGGACACGCAGACAGTCGGACACGCAGGCAGTCGGACACCCAGACAGTCGGACACCCAGACAGTCGGACACGCAGACAGTCGGACACCCAGACAGTCGGACACCCAGACAGTCGGACACCCAGACAGTCGGACACACAGACAGTCGGACACGCAGGCAGTCGGACACCCAGACAGTCGGACACCCAGACAGTCGGACGCAGACAGTCGGACACGCAGACAGTCGGACACCCAGACAGTCGGACACCCAGACAGTCGGACACCCAGACAGTCGGACACCCAGACAGTCGGACACCCAGACAGTCGGACACACAGACAGTCGGACACACAGACAGTCGGACACACAGACAGTCGGACGCAGACAGTCGGACGCAGACAGTCGGACACAGAGACAGTCGGACACAGAGACAGTGGGACACAGAGACAGTCGAACACAGACAGTCGGACACGCAGACAGTCGGACACGCAGACAGTCGGACACAGAGACAGTCGGACACGCAGACAGTCGGACACGCAGACAGTCGGACACGCAGACAGTCGGACACCCAGACAGTCGGACACACAGACAGTCGGACACGCAGGCAGTCGGACACCCAGACAGTCGGACACCCAGACAGTCGGACGCAGACAGTCGGACACGCAGACAGTCGGACACCCAGACAGTCGGACACCCAGACAGTCGGACACCCAGACAGTCGGACACCCAGACAGTCGGACACCCAGACAGTCGGACACACAGACAGTCGGACACACAGACAGTCGGACGCAGACAGTCGGACGCAGACAGTCGGACACAGAGACAGTCGGACACAGAGACAGTGGGACACAGAGACAGTCGAACACAGACAGTCGGACACGCAGACAGTCGGACACGCAGACAGTCGGACACAGAGACAGTCGGACACGCAGACAGTCGGACACGCAGACAGTCGGACACGCAGACAGTCGGACACGCACACAGTCGGACACGCACACAGTCGGACACGCACACAGTCGGACACGCACACAGTCGGACACGCACACAGTCGGACACGCACACAGTCGGACACACAGACAGTCGGACACACAGACAGTCGGACACACACAGTCGGACACACACAGTCGGACACACAGACAGTCGGACACACAGACAGTCGGACACACAGACAGTCGGACACACAGACACTCAGATAGTCAGACAGACACACACAGTCTGACACACACACACAAACACTCAGATAGTCAGACAGACACAGTCAGACACACACACACAAACACTCAGATAGTCAGTCAGACACACACACACACAAACACTCAGATAGTCAGTCAGACACACACACAGTCAGTCAGACACACACACACACACAAACACTCAGATAGTCAATTAGACACACACACAGTCAGACACACACACACTCAGATAGTCAGTCAGATACGGTGTATAATATTTTTGTGCTAATGTTTTAAGAACATTATTCAAGCCCTGATAACTTAGAATGAGTTATTAATGTTGACAGAAGAACGTTTGTTCATAACGCTGAGAGAACCTTGACAAACGTTCTGAGATCATTAGCTGGGGCGGTGTAGAGTGGCTCATCTTACCCAGCCTCGTAGAACCTCAAAGATGGTCACGCCCAGAGACCACCAGTCCACTTCTAACGCATAACCGGTTCCACCGCTCACGAACGACTGGAAGATCTCTGGAGCTGCGGAGACCACACACACACACACATTCAGACAGGGCCGACACACACACACACACACACACACACACACACACATTCAGACAGGGCCGACACACACACATTCAGACAGGGCCGACACACACACATTCAGACAGGGCCGACACACACACACACACACACACACATTCAGACAGGGCCGAGACACACACACACACACACATTCAGACAGGGCCGACACACACACACACACACACACACACACACACACACACACACACACACACACTCACACACATTCAGACTTTCATGGTTTTTCCAGTATTTCTGGTTTACTGGATCAGCAATAGTTTCAGCAGTTTTGATTGATATGCTGTCGAATGTTTGATTACCGCATTATTTTAAAAGTGCATCAGCAATGCTTCTATCTGTAGTTTCTGTTTCTTCGCCTGTGTTTTGATCAGGAGCAAAGAGTTAATATTGTCTTTACACTTCGCAAAAATAGTTTTTTTTTAAAAAGAACTGATCACTAAAAGTTGTTTTGGAGGACTAAAATATCATTCTGCACACTGCAAAAAATGCTCTTCTTACTCAGTATTTTTGTCGTTTCTAGTCCAAACATCTAAAAAATCTTACATTAAGAAACATTTACTAGACAAGCAAAAGTAATTGTCTTGTTTTGGGAAAAATAACTCAAAATGAAGAGAGTTTTTGCTTAAAATAAGATAAATAATCTGCCAATGGGGTGAGAAAAATAATCTTAATTCAAACAGAAAACAAGATTATTTTTCTCACCCCATTGGCAGATTATTTATCTTATTTTAAGCAAAAACTCTCTTCATTTTGAGTTATTTTCCCCAAAACAAGACAATTACTTTTGCTTGTCTAGTAAATACTTCTTGCTTTAAGAATCTTTAGATGTTTGGACTAGAAACAAGACAAAAATACTGAGTAAGAAGAGCATTTTTTGCAGTGTGAATCTATCAGTAGTTTCTGCTTCTTTTCCTGTGTTTTGATCAGGAGATTCTGTAGTCTTATAGTGTGTGTGTGTGTGTGAAGTGTGTGTAGATCTGATGATTGTGCAGTGTGAGCTCAGGATAATGAGCTGATGTTTCTTACCCATATAAGGCTTCGTTCCCGCTAACGCCGTGGCTCGCTCACCGTCTTTGATTATCGTAGCGATGTTAAAGTCTGTTAAATGTGCGTGACCTGAAGAATAACAGAGAGAGCAGAAGAGAGAGGTGTCTATCGTGAGCAATAATTCATGAAAAGACCGACATGATCATAGAGACACTGAGATCTACATACACACAGTTCTCACACACACACACTCTCTCTCTCTCACACACACACACACACAGTTCACACAGTTTGCACGCACGTACACACACACACACACGTTTGTTTTATGAGACATTAAGGGACATTCCATAGGCGTAATGGTTTTTATACTGTACAAACCGTATTTTCTATCCCCTTACACTGCCCCTAAACCTACCCATCACACACACACACTGCTCCTAAACCTACCCATCACACACACACACACACACACACACACACACACACACACACACACACACACACACACACACACACACACACACACACACACACACACACACACACACACCTCACCTTGCTCGTCCAGGAGGATGTTGTCAGGTTTGATGTCCCTGTGTGGAGAAACAATGACATCATCAGGTCAGTCCACAGACTCCACACCTTCACTTTATTTACATGTCACGTCTCTCTCTGTGTGTGTGTGTGTGTGTGTGTGTGTGTGTGTGTAAGAGTGACATGCTTTGCCTTTTGTGTGAATGTTCAGCTCTTTTAGGATAGGCATCACAGTTCGCTAATTACAACGAGCGCACACATGCACACGCGCACACACACACACACACACACGCACACAGTAAGTATTTAAGAATAAAGCCCTGTCCAGCTTAAACCACACTCTGATTCCTCACAGCTAATTAACAGCGAGCCGTTCCCCTGCTGTCATGATGATGCCAGAGAGCATGATGGGATTAATTCATGCAGATCTGAGACACACACACACAGTCACACACACACACAGTCACACTCACTAACACACACACACACACACACACACACACACACACACACACACACAGACGCTGGTGATTCAGAGAGGGTCACATCAAGCGGTGGAGATTCTTTCAAGGATGCAGAAGATGTTGTAATTACGTAATTTTTTTTAGCATGCTGTGTGTGTGTGTGTGTGTGTGTGTGTGTGTGTATGTGTGAGAGCTCTACCTGTGTGAGATGACCCTAGCCCTCGATTACCTGCAGAGTCAACACATCATGCACAGGTGTGTGTGTGTGTGTGTGTGTGTGTGTGTGTGTGTGTGTGTGTGTGTGTGTGTTACTGCTCTGAGTGGCTGCAGGCGTTTGCTATGATGTTCTGTGTGTTATGAGTTCAGCTCGTGTGTCCTGACTGTGATCAGACCAGATGTTTCCAGAGGTTTCTTCATCTCTCTCTGTCTCTCACACACACACACACACTCTCTCTTTCCTCCACTGGGACTAAATTTACCTCCGTGGCTCCGTGACACGACACACTGTTGCTAGGAGACACTTCTCCCCAACTTAGTGCAACTAAAACACTACAGACAGAAAACACTCCTGAAGATACAGCCGAATCACTGACACACACACTCTCACCTGTGTGTGATGTGTTGGTTCTGCAGGTAGTCGAGGGCCAGGGTCATCTCACACAGGTAGAGCTCACACACACACACACACACACACACACACACACACACACTCTCACCTGTGTATGATGTGCTGACTCTGCAGGTAGTCGAGGGCCAGGGTCATCTCACACAGGTAGAGCTCTCACACACACACACACACACACACACACACACACTCACTCTCACCTGTGTATGATGTGCTGACTCTGCAGGTAGTCGAGGGCCAGGGTCATCTCACACAGGTAGAGCTCTCACACACACACACACACACACACTCTCACCTGTGTATGATGTGTTGACTCTGCAGGTAGTCGAGGGCCAGGGTCATCTCACACAGGTAGAGCTCTCACA